>NC_070587.1:27493376-27778376 GCF_027409825.1 Scomber japonicus | reverse complement strand
TTTCATTCCTGGTTGAGATTAATGAAGAACTCTATCTGTGTATCTAATCTGCTGTCCACCCACACTCCTCACTATGTCTATGACTCAGCAGCAGTGATGTGGCTTGTGTTGGGATTTGTTGTTTCATGGAGCTGTGGTAAAAACTGAGGCAGTTTGAACTTATTGCCAGCGACCCTCCATTTATTTATTTATTTGCTATTGCCCCTCAGTGGAAACACAGAAGCCTCATTGAACTGAATGAATGCATGACTGTATGATATAAGTAACACTACATACAAAATCTATCTTTTGATGATCAAACAGCTCAACACCTGGAGACCTGAGTGCTGGATTTATAAAGGTTTGTGTTTTATCCTTTGCAGCCAGCAGAGACTGGGTGCAGCAGGTTTTTGGTAAAAGAATGTCAGTCACTTTTTCACCAGAATACTTTCATATACACACACTCAACTGTGCAGTGATGGTGTATGTAGCACACATGGTGTTATAGGTATCTCTCTTTCACCAGCTGCTCCAGTTAAACATCAACCTCATTACATGACAGGAAATGATTCTGTCTGAATGAATCACACATGACACAATTTATATCTGAATATAAACTAAGACATCCAGTAGGTGCAGATGCAGCACACAGTGGGGTCAGTGTGTTCACAGGCTGATGTGGGCCTTTTTGGGGGGTTAGTCGGGTGGGCAGGAACTCTGAAGTACTCCAGAGACATACAGTAAGCTGGAGGGCACACAGGCCACAACACACAACCATTCTGTCCACTCTGCTCTATTACACACATAAACAGAGAGACAGTGTGTCAACCAGCAACCACCAAGTCTTTTATATCTGATACAGACAGAGCATTCCATACATACACAACACACTCCTGAATATTCAAGTCTTCATGAAGTTATAATTACTGATGAGGTGTGTGTGATCAGGTTGTGATCACAAAGCTTATTAAGCTTTGATCTCTTATGAGCAAGAGATCAAATGTACAAAGAGTATTAAACCATTGTTACTGCATTTGGTGCAGGAGTTCCTATAAAACATCACTTTCAAGGCCGTGTTTTTTTTTAAAACACACGTTGGAAAGTGTGACTCAGATTGCAACAAAATACTATGTCTAATGTGTCCAAAGTGTTAAAATGTCTGAAAAATATGCATGTGTTCAAACAGTGACATTGCTCTCTTTGAGAGAGTAAAATGAGAGGATTGAAATGAAAAGTGGAAACAGGTGGAAACACCTAGCCTCAGGCTAGTTTGGTACAAACTGCTTAATGCTATTTACAAAAAGCTATTTCTTATTAAAGGGGACATATTGTATGAAGGCAGATTTCCATTTCTTTTATGACTGTAAAGCAGGTCTATGTGCTGTGAAATATAAAAATGAGAAATGGTCACAGACAATGAGTCTCATTCACTAACAGTGTGTACGCACAAATCTGTGCTTAAACTGTGCGTACTGGGATTCATCAATATGTTCTTACCTAAATTTGTTCTTAGTGTGCCAACAAATGTTAACTTCCTCAGACCATGATGGCAGGGCTGCAGTACTCTATGCCTTAATGCAGCATCTTTACTGATGCTAAGTTAAAATGCCTCATTACTAAATGTCATTTATGAAATAATTCACTTTTCCTCATGGGTTTATTTTCTCACACACACACACACACACACACACACACACACACACACACACACACACACACACACACACACACACACACACACACACACATACACACACAAATTAAATCATGAACTTATTTATATGCTAGGACATCCAGTAAGTGTTTGTATAAGTGTTGCATCATCCAGGCCTACACATGCTATTTTCAGCCTCATTAATTCACTTTGCAGCAGCAATGCTATTTTCATTTAAGTTAAAGTTTGTTCTGATTAAATTGTACTCGTTAATTACAAAACACAAAAGGAATTACACAAATCATTTTTTAACAATTATGAAAGAAGTGACCTCTGGGTGTCAGTTCTTGATGTCATCACTTTCTCTCTCATTCTTTGAACAAAGCTCTCTGAATGATAACTGTCCAATAATTACTGCCAGTGTCTGCTGCTCCTTTAACTACTGTTGCCTTATTTTTTCTGGTCTGTGATTTGTATTTTGGCATCAACTTTCATGTCATTGAAAGTCAATGTCAATTTTTTTAAACTTGTGCCAAAGTGTGAGCCTCAGAGGACACAGCCTTCACCGCCTCACTTATTGCAGCCCAGGCTTTGTTTTTATTTAACATCGTCACTCCAGAGTAGAGTTTGGTGTCATTTTTGGTCAGGCTAGTTTCTCTCCTCTCCTACATCCTGTTACCTGTGGTTGGCCTGGATGTGTCACTCAGAAAACACTCGACTCCACTCAAATTTGATCAATTTAAAATCTTCCACTGTCAAATATGTTTGTTTTTTTTGTCACCAAAGCAACACCTTGAACTCTTTGTCCTCCTCAAATCATTCCTGACTATTTCTGCAGTGAAGGTGCATTACCCTGCTAAAAGAGACCACTGCTATTGGCCATCAGAAGGTTTCCAGCAGAACATCACACTGCCTCTGCTAGCTTCCCTTCCTCACATCAGTGGACAGTGGACCAGTCTGCTGCTACACAGAACAGATGGGCTAGCCTTTGCTTCCCATGTGCATCAATGAGCCTTGGGCACCCATGACCCTGTCACAGGTTCACTGCTTGTCCTTTCTTGGGCCACTTTTGGTTCTGACCACTGCAAACCAGGAAGACTCCAAAAGACCAGCTGTTTTAGAGAAGCTCTGACCCAGTTGTTTAGCCGTCATCATTTCATCCTTGTCAGTCGCTCACATCTTTGAACTGCTTTCATCACATCAACTTCAAGAAGTGACTGCTCACTTGCTGCCTAATATATCCCTCCCTTTAACAGGAGCCATTGTAACGTGATAATCAATGTTATTCACTTCACCTGTCAGTGCTTTTAATGTTTTGGCTTAACAGTGTGGAGAACCACTCTGTCCAAAGCACTGGAAACAGAAGAGAGTATAGAACATGATGCAGACTAATGAAGAAGAAGCATCACATGTTGAGAGAGAAGAATTAAAGACTGGAAATGTGATGAAGATGACCTCAGACCCAAAAACACTTGCAGTGACCTGGGTTAAGTTTGAACCCACATTAAGTTATTATATATATATATATATATATATATATATATATATATAGTTAAAAGAATAATATTGTTTCCTTTTGTTTGCATATTTGTAATAAGGAGGAAATGAGGGAGAGAGAGTTTATTTATTTATGGTCAACATCTGAACCCTGACTGTGTCCTAAGACAGTTTAGTTATGGGTCAGGCAGTATGTTAACATTAAAACCACTGTTTGTTATCTCTATATAATTACACATCATTACATTGTTATCTGAGAATTGTACCACAAAACCATCATTTGTTGTGAAAGTACAAGACAATAGGATGATTAATGAGGTCATCTTGAAATAATTGCACTTCTGTGAGGTTTTGGGACTAACATGACACTGATTTAAAAAAGAGTTATGAATATTTGTGCAGCAGAGATATTCTGTTTTTTAATCCCTACTGTGGTTCAAACTGCAGCATACTGCATTTCCCATGTTGCAACTAATACCATCTTTACATTACAGTCCACACCAGACAGGGATGGTTATGTCTCCTGTTTTGTGACGAATCTGAGTCTACAAACTGAGATGTTCACAGGCCCAGCAGTAAACTGATTATGTGTAAAATGAGTCTACATTATTAGCAGCCGTTGCTACACTGGGCTCCGGCAGATAAATGCCAACGCAAAGACAAATGATAGGATAGGAAGGAATAGTATATGTTGGAATTTTCCATGGAGCGAGTGGCAGGCAGGGTGAGCACAATGCCTCACAGCTAACTGGGTTCAAATAGATGACTGACATCTGTGACAGCGTCTGAAACTACCCCCCCACCCCCAACACACACACACACGCACACACCCCTTACCCTCCTGCCAACATTTCTGTAAGGTTTCCAGTGCCGTTGTGCCCCACATTGCTGCCTCGGAGGACTTCCTGGCGCCCAACCAAATAAGGCAGATACCGTTGTGTTTGTATTTGTGTGTGTCTGCATGTGCGTGTGCCTGTGTGTGTGTGTGTGTGAGTCTGTGATATTCACTTTCACAACGACTCACGCACACACGTTAAGAGAAAGAGACTAAATAAATAAAGCCTATCAGCTGAAGGGTTAACTGGCTGATCTCTCTCCTGTCAGCATGTCTCCAGATGTGAGGACCTGGCCAGTGTCACCAGTTCACATGAATGGGAATCAATTCTGGCCTCTTTTCCTCCCCGTGTGTTGACTCAGTATTATTTATACCCTGTAAATGCTTCCCTGACTGCACTTGGCACCCAGCCCAATCTATTCATATTTAAGGTATTTACGCAAGAGGCAGGGCCAAGGATAACATTTAACGCAAAATACACCTCGGGGCATACAAAATGTCGTGCTAATTTATTTTTGCTTCAGTTCATGTGCTCACATTTCTGATGTGAAGGGAAACCATATCTGGGTTAATGGCTCTGCACTTTCTTTTAATATGATTATTTTGTTTATACAGCCGTGCCTTTTCTTCTGATGTGCTTTTGATCTGCTGAGGGAGAAATTCATCTTCTCCACATGGGAGGTCAAAGGTCAGGGTGAGCAACAGAGCAGCGCCACTGAAGGAGAACTGAACCCACACCTCCAACTTGAATGATTATTATACAAACATGGCATCCTCTGTAGTAAGTGTATATTACTGCTTATAGCAGATAAACACAAGTCATAGACTAACTCTCCAGTTTTTCTCTGTCAGTGAGGAATGGAAACTCCTCAGGCTGCTCATTACTCTACACAACACCATACTGAGGACTAACTGAGTGGCAAATTTTTTCCAATAAAATCTATACATTTCAACATAAAGTGTAATCACAGCACATAACATTCCAGGAAGCTAAACGGAAAACAAGCTGCTACACTGGAACATCTACACAACACAGAGACATTCACAGAAGCCAAGTTAGACACTGTTCACCAGAAGCAATGACTCATTAACAGTATGAGGTAATGTGATTACTTTTTCAGTAACGAGTAGTATGAGGGATTACAGTTTGACTTATTGATGCCAGTAATGCTTTCATACTTGGGTTTGTTCGCCGTCAGATCGGTCTGGTCTGACTGTGGAATGCGTTCGCTGGGCTCAGCTTGGGGGCCAAACTGCACCATTTCCTTCAAAAAGTGTAGGTTGTGAATGTAATGGGAGAAGCCCAGTAAAATATGATAGAAAATAAACAACCTTTAACAAAAATGAATCTTGCCGAACTTAAACTAACTCTGCTGATTGTAGCAATGTGTGTGTGATGCTGTGTGTTTTGATTTGACTGAGTTATGACTCTAAGTGATGTGATTTCAGCCATAAATTGTCAGTCAGCTGACAGGTGGAAAATATTGCTGCCAAAATTCAGCTGTTTATCTGCAATATCTGTGCACATCTGAATAATATATTTGTATTTCTTTCTACCTCTGCTGTTTATTCCATGTATGAAATGCAGCCATTGTGATATTTAAGTCCATAAACTAAATAAGTAACTGTGATGTGAGTTAAAATAAATAGAAGTTTGGGTAAGATGAGTTTGTGTGGTTGTTATAGACTCACATAGATATCCTTACATTGAATAAAAGACACATCTTGCATCATTATGGTCTGTGTCTGCTCACAACACACAGCACAACAACAACTTGCTAGTCATCGTTGTCACGTTGCCACCAGTCTGACATCAGCACCATTACATTTACTATTCTGAAAACAGCATTGTCACATTGTGTGTATCTTTCTTTTAAAGTTACAAACATGCAGCTGCTTTCATGCTCTAATCCAGAATGATCTCTTCTATGATGCTTTACCTTCATCTTAACCTCACTGTGTGAAGTTGAAGCTCAGAGAAAAGCAGTGAGTGAGTCCAGTATATTGCACACAGCTGTGTTCTGGTGCACATGGGACTGAGTCAGATGAGTGAGTGTTTTGGGGATGGAACTTGATCAGCTGAAGGGAGGAAAGTGGGCGTAAATATGCCTTTAAGTGTTAGTTCACCAAATGTACAAAAAAATATAATCTCATTCCTCTCTGGTGGTATCTGTCCAGTTAGAGGGTTTTACTTTTTGGGGTTTGTGCACATCACTACAATGGATTTAATGTGTGGTGCCTTTTTAAAAAAATCAACAAATATATCAAATTCTCTTCTCAGAAACAGTGTCCCTGTTATTTCAGATAATCCACAAACCTCACTGCTAACACTGTTAACAGTTTTCATGAGGACTGTTATTGTAGCTCAGTAGTAACACAGGCTTTTCTAACAGCTTAATAAAGCTGCTGTTGCAAACTTAAACCCTGGCAGTCTGAATGCAGCTGTCTGGAGATGATGTTAAACATTTTAGATCGAATGCTTTAAGTACTGAGAGTACAGCTCCAGGATTTATTGAACATTTGGGGGGTTCTGGCTCTGGTGATGGCCATGCACTTGGCTGCACTCTGAGGAAGAGGAGGAGAAGTTCAGCTCAGGCTGCAGAGTTGTTGATGCCTGCAGTTCAGTTCCAACTCTCCTTTCTGGCTGTTTTCCCCTGCACTCACCCAGGAAAGCATGATGGGAGGATTTTCCAAAAACAATCACAAACACACGTGACTACGCACAGACGCTATTTGGGACCGTGTGTGTGTGTGTGTGTGTGTGTGTGTGTGTGTGTGCAGGGCTTCTGAACTTCACACTCAAGTAACATCAGTAAATGCACTTAAGGGCCTGCACATGCCCCCGCGCACGCACGCACGCACGCACGCACACACACACACACACACACACACACACACACACACACACTCACGCACACACACACACACACACACACACACACACACACACACACACACACACACACACACACTTACTCTCTGACGGGTAGAAAGGCTGCATGTCGATCTTGTGCACCTCCTTGGCGTAATACTCCTCCTCGCTCCGTTGTCTCTCGCATGTAGCCGCCCGTTCGTTCGCCTTCTCCTGCAGCAGGTCCCGGGTGCTGTTGTAAATGGCGACAATGTCCCGGGACACTTCCTCGGGTTCAGGGAAGTCCTCCGGGGGGCTCGTGAGCTTCAGTTTGCTCAGGATCTGCCCTCGGATGGCCTCGATGCGCTTCTTTTTGAACTGATCCATGTCCAGCGTGCTGCATGTGGACAAACTGAGCGCCACGGTGGCTAAATCCAAAGTGAGGAGAAGACTGACGATACACAGGTTCATCTTCCCCACCAAGGTCTTCAAATCTCGATTTGAAAAAAAAAAAAAAAAAACAAGATTGAGGAAAAATATTCACCGGGGCGATTTAAATGTCACCAGGAAGACTAATTTCTTAGGCAAAAATAAAAACGGTTCAGAAGTAGAGAGCATTTACGCACACGAGCCAACTGGCCCAGAAATAATACTTGAAAATCGTACTGTTCTGATTCCCCAGTTTCAGTCAAGTGTATCTGAAAATCCATTCAACTGACACAAAAAGAAACGACCAGAAGGGATCACACCGACCTATGCTCGGCTGGCAGTGAACGCACGCCGAGAGTGCGTAAAGATGCAGCTGAATGTTGGCAGAGATGGACGTGCGGCCATCAAACGGCTCTGAAATATCTGGTTGAAAACAGGAGAATGAAAAACAGCTGAAGGGTTATCGTCAGCGAGACGCACAGCCGTGTAGCCTGCGGGACTTAGCACACCTCCACCACATCAGAGCGCTCAGCTCGCAGCTCTCCAATGGCACTTCAACCGACACTAGCTCGAGTCCTGAGACTTCTGTCGGTTAAACTTCAGTGTCTTGGTAAGCGATTCATTGCTTTTTATTATCACAAACAGATGACAAACGTTTTAAAAAAAGAAAAAAAAAGCAAAGCCACAAACGCAGTCCTGACGTTCAGCAGGGACGCAAGGTGCGAACTTTTTCACTGGTGACTGACGCGTACTGCCGAAATCAGAGATCCACATAAAGTTGAAATTTCACGATGAAAACGACTTCCTTTAAGAGCCGCTTGGTGAAAACAGCCCGGAGCTTCCCCTCGGTGTGATGCACAGCGCTTTTACGCGTCGTCCCTCACCCCATCTAGTTGGGCAACGGCTCGTCTTTTACGCGTGCCAAGCGGACAGCAGTGGCTGCTTGTAGGAGATTTATAAGGGACTAATGTTACCACGTGCTCCCCCCTCCGCCCGCTTCAAACTGAGGTTGTGGTCATGCACTGTCGGAGCAGGGGACCCCTTCAATTCCACGTTACGAGACGATTTATTGTAAATAGGAGTGCTCGCTGTGCCCATTGGGACAGCGCTGCAACGGCTAATGGCCCATTGGCTCCTGTTGCGTCATGACGCTGGGTCCTAAAGCCGGTCAGAACGAAATTTCTAGTGATTTGTCAACAGAGACAAACACTCCTGTCGTTTTCTACCCCAGACATTCGTAGAGGTTCATTTTATATTTCATAATTCCATTAGAGGCACGTGGACACGGTAAGGAGAGGCTATTTTTATTTGGTTAGCTATTTTCCTTTTCTCTCTCTCTCTTTGTTATGATCTGTATTAGGTGACTTACTCACTTATTTATTTGTGTTCAGTTCACGTGTCATCATCTGCTGATGGATTTTTTTTTAAAAACTCTCCTAATGAAATATGATCTGTAGACCATAATATGTATAGTGTGTGTGTACATGCTCCCACCTGACATCACATTCTGCTTCTAACATTGTGTTTTTGTTTTGTTGAGTGTATTTATAAAATACTGAGAGCGAGAAAGAGGCAGGTTAAACGTTGTAATGTACAATTGAATCCTCATATTGTTTCCATACTGTAATGACGTGATCACAATAACAACTAGAAAGTGCATTACCTGCAGAAAATGACTGAAATAAATCACAAAGCTTTCTGAAAATGCTACAGACTTGTTCAACATCCCCATCTGTACAACTTTGTATCATTTTGTTTCCATGGAATAGTACATTTGACAGATATGAAGTTAATAAGTGGTATGGTGGCCACAAGGTGGAGCTATTGGCACCATGTTTCATTATGTTGTGCAAACGTGTGCACCAAGTTTAATTTCATTAAACACAACAGAATTGTAGAAATGTCATTTAATAATGGTTGAACCTCCTCGGTGGGTAGAATTCAATGAAACGCTACACAACACTTACAAATATGGTTGTAGTCCATTCAGTATTTAGGAATTATGCCCTGTTAAATGCATGAGATTAATAACCAATTACAGATAAACAGTCATTGATAACCAAAAACTAACACACACGTTTTGTTCAAAGTCTTCTAACTATAGTATGTACCAAGTATTAAATATGTGCCAACAGAAGCACAAAAAAGGTTTATGAAAAGATCCAAAATGGGGGAAAATTAGGCGGAAATGTATACATAATGTTTAATGTATAATATATCATATTGTGCAAATATTGTTTTGGTCTCACAGTTTATGATTTATTAACCACAACATTCTAATCAGGTTCTGTTGTGATGCAGTGAGTGTTTCAGTCTTTGGTTAAATTTCATAAATATATTCTGAATAATCATTTCCTGAATGATTGTCTAGCTGCTGCCTGTGATAAACTCCACCAGAATCAGTGTGCTCAAGAACAGACTGTAAAAATCTCTTTAATAACAATAAACTACAAATGAATTGGAAAAGCACTTTGTGACAATGTGCTCATATGTTGCTCTGACCTTTAAGAGTACATCTGCAGGTAACTGATGGAAGGTAAAGCTTTAAAAAGCAGCAGTTGGAGCAAAGCTGATTGGCTGTGATGCATGTTGCAGCATAGGCAGAGCTTCTGATTGGAATCAGGAAGTTGTGTTAAACCCATGACAGGTGCCACAACGGAGAATCCATCCATGGATTAGGAAGTCCTCTCGGTCTTTGTCAACTGATTGGCTCATGTCCAATGACAGGACTGACTCAACCATGTGTACCTCCACCTTTCCTCCGTGTGCTCCGTTAGCCTGCTGTGCACCAGCTTGATTTACACTCATACCCCTCAGAAAATCACACTTATTTTATTATTTGCCAAAGCCTGGTGCTGGCCCTCCATGCTCTGCCTGACCACAGCCGGCCATCCATCAGCTCTGACAGCTGCTCACTGACTGAGCATCCGAGGCTGCTGCAGACCAGATGTTGTCACTAAATCAGTACCCACACAGACAGCTGTGAGACTACTGAGGTGTGTGTGTGTGTGTGTGTCCTCGAACACCTGTTCAACACCAGGAAAACTGCTTGAGCAGCATAAAAGTAAAATAGGACTAACATTTATGTTTTCAGCACCTGAGCTGGATGTACTCAGTTCCAATCAGTGATAATGATAAAAGCAGCATTACTCTTTGCTAACAGCTGCACCTCAAACAATCTCCTTACCACACAGATGTCTATTGTTGTAGTTTTAGGGTCTTATGAATGCAGATCATGGATTTTCTGAATCAAATATTATATATAATAAGCAAATTGACTTCTCTCACTTGTCATGACACCGTATATGTACAAATATTTGCCTATATACTATTATTCTAATCACTATTGCTGTAAATGTTTAGCAATTTGACAGAAAAAACCAACAAGCAATTTTAAAACCTTTGCAAAACTAGTTGCGAGTTTGATGCTTGTTTGACCCGCAGCACAGTGAGATGTTCCATCACCACTAGAGGTCAGCAAAGACAACATGTTCAGTACTATTTGACAGATAATTCAGTTGTGCCCCCCCCTCCCCCTCCCCCTCCCCCTGCCTCCTCTCTAACATCCACATCATTCCTCAAACCAATTTTGCTCTCAACTACATGAAGCAGCGATGACCATGTTTGACAAGATCTGCCACATGGAAGCTGCATTTTTGCAGTAACAATAATCACTTTCCTCTTTTTCAGTTTATCTGATCAAATGGAAACACTGTAACAATCCATACATGCTGCCACATCTGTGATCTGTGTGTACATCATTCTCAGAAATAGCTTTCATGAAACTCTTTTCCTCTCACTGCAACAGTCAGATTAGCTGTGTGTCAGATTTTGGCACAAGGCCGTTCTACAAACCGTACATTTTTAGTGATTGTAGTTATTACCAAACTTTGCATTAAATGTGGTTGCAACATAGACAATCCAGCCAGTTTCCCACTAATTCACTTGTTGGTAATCCAGCCATGCCGTCACCAGAGTAAGCAGGAATATGTGTCATTACTGACTGATTGTATGTGTTGCCCTGTCACACTTCTTTGTAGCAATGTCTGCAGTGTGTCAAAGTTGTAGCAGAAGTGTGTCCTGCTGGACATCTTTATAATGATGTCAGCATGTTTCCAGATCTCAGCCATTCATGACTCAAAGTATGTTACCATTAGTGATAGAAGTAATGATCAAACCACTGAAGTAAAGGTCACATCACCCTTCCTGTAAATATTATATTTATATATTTTTGGCTCGTCACTGTTATTTAAGCCTGCATGACGGACTATTTCACGCAGGCATTTCCTGTTTCTGTGTCATCTCCAATGGACTCAACTTAACTTTGACAAGCAGATTCACATACGACTAATTACAATACTGATGCACTGTGTTTAGAAATGGTGAGGTCATTCTTCTGGCCATGTGTCATCACATTCCTGAACCTGAAGCAGGGGGTTTCTTTCCCTGGCTGATGTGACCATACCTCCAGACAGGCCTTATGTGAAGTTGACCTGGATTTCTTAGCTTTGCTACTTCATGTGAGAGTCAGAGTTTCACTCTTCAGTGTGTGCTGGTGTCTCTGAGAAGAGTGGAGGAGACTAAAGTGTCAGAGACAGAGTGGAGGTGGTAAATGAGGCGACACAGCAGCCCGTTCCCCAGGCTGTGTGTGTGTGTCAACAGGCCAGGAAAAAAGGCGGCATACCAGAGTGGCAGGCCACAGTGTTGCCATGACAGACGAGCGTCCAGCGTGGTGCAGACAGCCCGACGCGTCGCCTCCGTCCCCCTTCTCTGTCGATAACACCCTGTGCAAATATTTCCACGGGTTGTGCTGTCGACCCAGACACAGGAAGCTCCGAAGTAAAACAAGTCAGAGAGCGAGAAGAGTCAGCAGAAGTGTGAGCGCCACGTCACCTCGCTGGGTCACTGCCAGAGCAGCAGCCTGCTGGTATTCATATAATGCATTCATGTTCTGCTATACTATCACATTACAATCAACTCAGTGTGAAGTCATCTGCTGAGATCTCTCATGCAGACAAAAAACAAAAATCCTCTACTAACAAGTATTGTGTGCGTGTCTCAAAGCCTGATATGATCTTATTCCTGTGTGTCACAAAGTTGCATTGAGTCACACAGACACACTGGCTATGTTCCTGCTTACTATGAACGCACACTGTAGTTCAGTTTGATTCAGTCACACACACACACACACACACACATACACACGCACACATCATCCTGCTGCCAGATATACTCAGAGGACCAAATGTAGATTCATCTGCCACTGAAAATAGTCAAAAGCACTATTTCCTCCTGTTTGAGTAACGATTGATAAAAACAATAGTGATCAGCTGTTAAAGGAAATGAGAGACCTCTTTAAAATTAAATGTGTTTTTTAGTTGTATGTCTTCAGTAGGAACAGAATCAGGTTGGAGCCGAGCACAGACAGGAAATCAGAACATTTTAAAACACAGGACATTTTGTCTAAGAAAAGTCGAAAATAACAGCTGCCTGATCTCTTAAAGCAGAGCTACGCAACCTTTTGTGAAATGTCAATCATACACTTCTGTTTACAGGTTGTCTTCCAACAGTTTATGAAAATAGTTTTTAGAGACCTAAACAGAAGATACACAATTATCAAATAATTCATGAGGGAAAAAAAGTAAAGATTATAAAATAGTCTGGAGAATAATCACCTCTGCTGTCACAATCCATCAGTATTTATCTTGTGACCTCTCATGACGGCCCAAACCCAAAGATTGTGGAGCCACAGCTTTGAGGGATACAATACTAACACACCATATGCACATTCAAAGAGCTATGGCTCCCTGTTATTATTCCTCCTCTCCATACTGACCATGAAGAGATCCCTATCTAACACAGATGTAGGGTGCAGTTCACGGCCAGGTTCACATTCGGCATGTGAGTGTTGTGTAAGACTTTCTTTAAGACAACCATAAAACTATATCCATCAGTCAACAGTTACACTGTTCACTAAGAGCAGGACTGACACACCTCCAGTCAACAGACTATATGAATCAGCTGTTTATTCAACCAGAACTGTACAAAACATTCCTATTTACAGGGTTTACATGCTCACTGCTCTTATAGTTATAAAATAGTCATACACCAGACAAACAGTGAGGAGCTGCTTCTGAGCTCCTCCAGTCTTAATATCTCATTTACATCCTGTTTACACACTTTTCTGATGATGCGTTTAGTGTACAGTATGATTTACTGCCACTTCCCCTTCCCGCCTCTGCAGAACATATCAACAAATATCAGTAAAGGACACAAATTCCAGACTGTCTCCATCCTTCCTGTGCAGTGCACAGACTGATGAAGAGCTGGGATTTACTACATTACTTCCTCATGTATTAATTTCCAGACCTAGACATGTCAGGGATTCAGGAGCAGACTGACCCTGAAGGCATCACAGCAGGCTGTCTGTACACAGTTTTTTCAGTATGTATGGATGGTGTCAGTCACTGTCCTCTGCACCTCCTCCTTCCTGTGTCTCAGCCTCCTCTCCGTCCTCGCTGTCTTTATCCCAGTCTTTCATGGTGGCTCCCATCATGTAGTCGTCTCTGAGGACGCTCCAGGCAGGCTTCTCTTCCGCAGCACCCTACACACACACACACACACACACACACACACACACAGTAAACACAATACTCAGTGTAGTGCATGCTTCAGACTGAGCTGTGTCAGTGAGTTTCCAAAGACAACAGTGACACCATGTGGTCACTCAATGCAATCACACTTTGTAACAGTGTTTTTGACTTGATACAAACTGAAACAGGAGCTGGTTTGTTTTGTGAGGTCTGAGTTTGCACATCATTATTTTCATTGATGCATCTGTTGATTATTGACTTAATCGAATGATAAATGATGTTGTTGATAGTTGTTTGGTTTATAAAAACATTTTTCCCACAACCCAAAACTATTGAGTTTACATTAATAGAGGACCACGATAACCAGATAATATTCACATTTAAGAATTTTGACTTTTTTGTTTTTCTCAAAAGAAATGGCTCCAAATGATTAATAAATTATCCAAACAGTTGGCTGAACTAATTGTTGCAGCTCCACTGAGATCACATGTGTGTGATGAGTTCAAAAGCAGCAGCACAGTGGGGGTTTAAAAAATAAAAGATTCTATCTATAAATAAAAAAATAAATATAAAGATGATTAATACCTGATGCCCATCCATAGCTGGACTACAACATCACACATCACAATGTTTATCAGGCTGCTGATGAGTCTGATGGATCCTGGATTAAAGTTTGTTTTCCATCCAGAGGAACACATCAGCTCACAGTCACAGATTATCTGTGGTGTTCGGTATTCAGCTGTATTGGGGATCAGTGTGTGTCAGTGATTTCAGTGTTGCATTAACACTGTGTAACTGAACAAAAGGATGAAAACCAGCACATCAATGAACAAGTTGAAAGAGTTTCAATAAGAGGAATAAAACACCAATATTGTGTCTGCTCTGAAGGAGTTTAGTTTCAGTAGGCAGTACAGACACCACTAAGCTTTTCACATCTGGATTTTCACTAAACCTCAACCAGTTAACAAACACTTGAGATCAATGGATGAAAAATGCTCCGTCCAGCTTTCAGCTGTTCTGACACTAAACTCTGAAATGATATTTTAACTTTCCTGACAGGATGACGTCACATGGTGCATGTTCTGTTCTATAATCTGTATTACTGACGTTGTTCATGTTCATCATATTGTGAACAGGATTCAGTTCCAACATGTTACAGATGGATTTGAGAAGTTTCCATTTGGAGTGAAGAAGGAGAAAAAGAAGTGCATTTCTAATTCTAATGCGGTTTGTTTCTGCAGCCTTATGACCTGCCATAGGTCTGTTGAGGGGAAGCTTCCTGAAGCTGACCAATCAAAACAGAGCAGGAAGGGTGAGGGGGATCTGATTTAGACAGAGGGGTGCAGTGGCAGTCATGCCTGAGCCCTCTGGGGGGCAGCTTGTCAAAGGTTGAGCTTTTTGTTACTGCAATCTAATAATAATTATTTATCCACTGATTGAATATATGAACCTCATAGCATTGTAAACACTGACCAGCAGCTTACACCTGGATTCACTAATGTAGAACTGAATGAAAAAGAGTTTTAAAACTGAAGGAAGTAGATTGTATTTGGTTTGCTGTGCATCAGTGAGGTCTGCTCTGTCTTTCCACTTGTTATGATGATTCCTGTCACAGTGCTGAAATGCATCCAGACTCTGTGGGGAGTGTAAGTATTCTCCACCGAAAACTACAGAGCTCAGAAGTTGGACTCACAGGTGAGAATGTGAAGGAGTTCAGACAGCTGTGGAGGATACAGCACAGTTTGCTTCCTGATCACTGATGGCTTATAACAATTTGGTCACTATGTATTTCAAAATGTTGTGTCTGCCACAGTGTTTAAAGCCTTGTTGTTTCACTCATTGTTGTTCAGTTTGTGTTTTTTGTCTTTTCTGAGTAACTGAGTCTACTTAGTGTGTGGGCGAAAAAGTGTGCATCTAATGAAACAGGATTGTAGCTTGGTTTAGAGTGGTGGTGCAGACCTGCACTGTTCCACTGCACTGCTGTTGGGTCTGTTACATCATTCCAACTCTTTTCTATTTTATAGAATATTGAAAAACAAACTTACAGTGTCCTTTTCAGTCTTTACAGTGACTCCACTGCTTCCTTCTGTCCTCCTCAGGACATCGATGAAGTCCCTCTTAGAGACAGAGGACAGAATCTTGGCCTTCTTCCTCTCTGAGCCTCCGACTTCCTTCACCTTTTCATCGATTGTTTTCTGGTGTTTCCTGACAGCGTTGAACAGCTGCACCACTCCTCTGAGCAGGAAAACACACACTGGAGTCAGACATTACACCTGATAATTAATAATGTATAACAAAGACACACACACACACACACACACACACACACACACACACACACACACACACACACACACACACACACACACACACACACACACCTGGTAGCAATCCTCTGTAGAGCTTTCTCAGTCTCACGGTCTTTGACCACATCAGGTTTCTCTCTGCTCATCATCTCCCAGGCTCGCTTCTTATCAACCTGTTGTACACAGACACAGTCTGACAGTCACCTCACACACTGAACACACTTTACACATACTAGTCCATCAGCAGAGTGATAGATAGACTTTACACATACTAGTCCATCAGCAGAGTGATAGATAGACTTTACACATACTAGTCCATCAGCAGAGTGATAGATAGACTTTACACATACTAGTCCATCAGCAGAGTGTTAGATAGGGTTAGGGTTAGTTTTTGTCACCTTGAAGCCAAGGAGAGCGTCAGTGACTGTATTTAAGTGTTATTACAAGTGTTAGTAACTTAGTGTTGTGTTCCCTTTAAACTCTGAATCTTAATACATAGTTATAAATGTTCAGATTCTTTTCCACTTCAATGTGGGGGCTCGAGACAAGGACCTGACCAATACTGGATTTTTGGGGCCGATGCCAATATGGACATTAGGGAGCAAAAACTTCTGATATTGACATACCAACCGATAATTTTATATATATGAAGAATAACTTACATAAACATGCAGTGATCCCTTTGAAACACTTCTGACAAAGATATGTAATGAAGGCATGATATTTTACCATTTAACTTTATTGAATAAAATGACATCAGTGCACTGAAACAGTAACCTGCACTGGGAATTTAATCATTATAAATAATTATAACTAACTAAATAACTATAAACACATAAACATGTACGTATGTATATATTAAACTTGAAGTAAGAAAAAGCATCAAATGTATATTAAATGCTGCCTATATAAAAAATATCTGTACATATCAGACAACATATCGGCCGGTGTGATAGACCAATGTCGGCTCTAGTCAAGACCCTCCTCAAAAGGGTCCGAAGATGTGATGGGTCACAAGATGATGAAAATAAAATGATTAAAATAAAAGGTGAGTCATTTAATAGTAGACAGTAGCTGCTGCAGCTCTACACTGGTTGTTGGATTCTAGTGATGGACTGCTTCTATTCATTATCAGCTAATAAACTCAATGAGCTGTCTGAGTGCTTTGCTGTGTTTATTACCAGTTTCTTTCTCTCCAGCAGCTCCTCTTTTTCTTTCTCCTTCATCTTGTCCAACTCTTTGTTCTTCACCAGGATGCTGCTTTTGCTATCCGGGGTTTTCTTCCCCAGAATCTTGGCCATGGCCTCTGCCCATCCAGCATTGGCATTGCCGTCATCATCAACTTCTTCGTCGTTGTCACCTCCGTCTTCATCCTCTGCCTCCTCTCCGTCACTCCCTCCATCCTCATCTGAGCCATCATCTGCTCCTCCATCATCTGAGCCTTCGCTGTTGCTCCCTTCTTCTACGTCACTGTGTGCGCTGCTGTCCTCACACACAGAGTCTGAGTCTTCTGCTGAGACACACACACACACACACACACACACACACACACACACAACTGCTGTCATTACACTGATATGTGTCCACAAGACAACATTAGACAAGACTAACGTTACTTCATCCGGACGGTTAGAAGAATCCTCCAGAGTTCCCACACATTTTTACCATTTTTCAAAACTTTTCCATAACTATTCCATAATATTTAACCCCACTTCCATAACTTAATTTAAGTAGTTTAACAAATAGTCTCCTCCCCCAGAACATTTTTAACAGAGATGATGTCATTTTTTGTATTCTGGAGCCTTTTAACAGATGTTTTGACACTTTGAGCTCACTAAATGATGGGTGCATGTTATAATTACATCCAGAAGAAGCCTTGGCCCCAGATCACATATTACAAGATATTAAAAAGTTAAAAGTATACAAATCGATGATTAGTATATTCATATTACATGAATATAAAGATTTTTGACATAGTAAATGCGTGGGGGGAGTCCAATGTCATGCGACCTGTCTTATATCCATTATCTTTGATATCAGATAGGGTCATCCCTAATTCAAAACTTTTCCGAAACATTCACATCATTCCAAATCATTTCCAGGTCCGGAAACATTTTTTCTCATTTCATAACTTTTCCATGAATTTCATGACCTAGGGAACCCTGTTTGAAGATGTAAGTATAGATATATAGTCCTGATATATGTAATACAGCTGGCAGTTTGGACATAGTAACGTTGAGTATGTTCCATCATCGTGTACATGTGTGTCTATCAGAACCAAACAGTCACTATACAGCTCATACACATAATACTACAACACATTCTGAAACACAGCGGGCTACACAGCTAGCTTACAGCTCCCAACCGAAAAAAAACAGACTTTTATCAGGTGTAAAGATGAATTTAAGATACCTAATTCAGCAGAAGTCTGCCCATGTGTCTCCAACACAGCTGCCATCGTGGTGTAACAGTGAAATAGTTCCGCACAGTGCAAAGTTCCGGTCACAACTTCCGTTAGCTTCTCAGCTAACGGCGTGAGTCTGTTTCTTCTTCGTTGGTTTTTAGAGGCAGTTTGCGTCAAGAATGTTGCAGTAGCGCCACCCACCTGAAAATAAGACTCAATGATCCTATCAGTTATTATTATATTAAACTATATAAAATTAATCACAAAAAATAAATACATTCTTCCTCACCTCTCTTCCAATTCTCTAATAGAACTCAGACCCAGAGCTAAGCCCAGAGCACACAGAGCACCCACAGCACACAGGGCAAGGGAGCTTTATTTAAATGTGCAGAATTTGATTTTACTGCATTGTATGACTATTAATAGTAGTAGTAATAGAAGATGGGTTTTTATCCTTATTAACAATGATCTAAAAACAATGCACATAGAAATAAATAAATAACAATAAAGAATTAGACGAAAAAAGAAAAAAAAATACATTATTTTTAATTACATTTCACAGTAACACAGTACCAAATGTGTCTTTAAAAGTTTCACTCTTAACCACAAATGTTATTTCAGTCAGCTACTGGTTGAAGTCACTGTTCATAAAAAGTGACTTTAACCAGATTTGTTTTTAGATTGCAGCCCCAAAAGCCCCTAGCTCTGCCACTGCTTCTCACATTAGGCTCTGAGGAGAAAGCCCCTGCACTTAATCTCCCGTCATTTCCCTGATATCCAAAAAATATCTTTTTGCTTCAACTACTCTCTCTATTTCTCTCTCTCTCAGATTTCATGCCACTAATAGACACTACATAATATAATCATTCATCAAATCTATAATCTTATATTACATGTCTGTGAACCCATTACATCTAACATGGTGCATTGCATGAATGCAACTATCTGTACTGTTTGTATTATTACACTTGTATATGACTTATAGCTCCTGTTTATATTGTGAACATTTGCACATTTTCTGTCAATATCAGAGATTTCTTACTTCTTCTATATTGTACATTGTTATTGCGCCTTTATATGACCTTTCTTTTTCTTACTTTGTATAGATACTTGTCTTTTCTCTTACTTTCTGTTCTTTGACTGTCATACACCACAACACCAAGACAAATCCCTAATATTTGCAAACTGACTTGTCAATAAATCTGAGTCTGAAGTCTTCACAACAGTTTTATCCTTCCTACATTAACTTGACAGAGCTCAGTGATTCACTATCACTCACTCATGGGCTGTATATTATTATTATAATGCAATATAAACACAGAACAACTTTAATGTGTTGGAGTAATAATAGCTTACTGTCACTTTGTATTAAACAGGTCTAGGTCTAGTCTCTCTTACTCTCCAGATTCACTTGCACAGGCTATTCAACAACCACAGGATCATGAAGAAGTTACTTTACTAGTTTACTACAAAGCAGATTATATTTTAAAATCAATTCCATTTTTATGAAGAGTATTTGACAGATTTGGTAGGATTTGGGGATATATGATTAACTGATGTAAGTCATCACTGCCAGCCCCATCTTTATTGACTCAGTTCAATCTTTGGTGTATTCAGAGTTGCTGACTGAATATAAATATTTCAATTTTGAGTATTTATCAATTTAAAGGATGTAGATGTGCATAATGTTTGTTTTGAACAAGAGTTAAAGCATACCTTGTGCAATATGATGCCATGTACAGGGTGATATGTAAATGGTAAATAGACTGTACTTATATAACGCTTTTTTAGTCTTTATGAGCACACATTCATAGACTGATAGCAGGAGCTACCATGCAGGGTGCCAACCTGCTCATCAGGGGAAGCTAACTATTCATACACATTCATACACCGTTGGAGCAGCAATGGGAGCAATTCGGGGTTAAGTATCTTGCCCAAGGACACATCAACATGTGGACTGGAGGAGCCAGGAATCGAACTGCCAATCTTCCAATTGGAGGACAACACAAGCCGCCCAATATAATGCAGTATACAAAAAAAGTCAAACCACAGAGCCATCAAAGGATCTATGAAACTGCTTGAGTTGGAAGTTGAATTGGAAGGGGAACTTTAAATGGCTTGAGTACATCTTTGAATAAACAATGGAGTAACATGTTTGAAGTTATCAGTCTTGCCTGTACGAGGGATAATAACAGAAAGCAGATTTGGGGGCAGAGTTCAGTGCTATAATAAAGTCAGGAGTTTATGGTGGTGATAAGTATTTTGTGTGCCAGGCTCCTTTAAAACACTGGTTATAATGTAATTCTAACTTCCACTTTCATTCTCAGCCGATGCCTGACTTTACCAACTGAGTTTTTCTTTTACTTTTGAAATTATTTACTGGCGGAGTGTGGACTGAAAAAGCTGGCAGAATGAGTAAGTTATTTAGTTATGATATGAGGCTTGATAACAATACAGATTACAGCCTGACATGTAGCCTGTAATTCTTCTTAGTTTAAAGTGCAATTAAAAAATACATGTGTTATATTTGTGTTTTTGTTTTATTCGTCTCTTTCAGAGTTAATACTGGGAGTGCTGCTGAAGTTAATGCCTGCTGGCTTTGCGCTGAACCTGGCAGTAGAGAGAGCGATGGAGATGATAGCTTTGTGTGATACCTGGTATCCTAAAGCTCACGCTCTTGTTAAAATCGTAGGTCTGGATGGATTGTCATCTCTTGTGGGGTGTTTTGGACTTTCCCTGGCCTTCCTGTCTGTTGCCTGTGGAGTAGTGATGGGATCTCGTGCTGCTATGATGAAAGAACAAACTGGATCTTTCTTGGAGACAGGCTGTATAGGACTACAAGCCTTTCTGGGATGTGGAATTGCAGGAGCACTCCTTGGAATGACCTCCATGACACTGATAACTCTCGGACTAAGAGGTCTCTGTGTGATGGGCTTTGTCCTCAGTCTTACCTTATTCTTCATATATAAGCAACTGCGACAAGCAGCAGCTAATCCAGCAAGAATTCTGATCTTACTTGCTGTGGCATTCATGACAATTCACTTTGGGGTCTGCTCGGGTCAGGTTTTTGATCCTAATGAACCTAAAATATTTATTGTCATGATCCTTTTGGTCATAGCAGTAGTACTGTTGGGTTTTTTGATTGAGATAATAGCCTTCAGAAAGCCCAGTGTATACATGACACTGAGCTTTCTTCTGCTGGTTCTGCTGACAGGACTAATCCTCGGAGTACAGATAGAAAATGATTCTCAAGAAAATCCATATTTTTCTGAAACTTTTTACACAGTTCAATTTTTGGTGTATACACAGGTGATGCTAGCTGGACTGATTGGGGCTCTTTTAGGGGTGATGTCAATTTGTTTCTTAGAGGCAGAAAGAGCTGAAGCTCTGTCTTTGTGGATATCTATCCCTGCAGCTGTGATCCTATACTGTCTAGATGTAGATGCCCAACATGTACCTCTTCACAGTGTCATTGAATGGTGTTTTGATGCAGGAGGAGTACTTGGACTAATATCAGGCCTTGCTGGAGCTTCTGGGGTCTCTCTGGGACTTGTCATCATGTCAGCAGGAGAGCAGCTTTGGCTTTGTACAATGGTGGCATCTGGTATTATGGTCTTGGCAGTTCAGAATGATTTACTCTCATTCTATAATTTAGTTGTACCTCTGACTATGCCATTTGCCCAGCAGCTGCTAACAAGTACAGATACTCCCATCGAACAAGTCAGTAGAAACAACGTGACTGTATTAGTGGAGTCTGCTCTGAGTTTTGCAGTTCTTGGTCTGGTGATGATGGGAGCCACAGTGTTAGGGGCCGCTGGATTCCTGACAGCTGCTCTGGGACCTGGAGGACTTTATGGACTTAATATAGCAATCCTAATGGTTGCGATGAAGGCAATTCAGTTGACACAAGGAAACTAGTCATAACTTTTTCAGGTACTTTTTGTTCAGATAACTCTCATGGAAAAGAGTGATACAGTCATAGTAGATTATAATGTCTGTGTATAGCTCTGGAACAGTGTGAGTACTTGGAAATTCACATTATCCAAAAATATGATTACATCCCAATATATTCAAAACATATCATGCTGAGGTTAATATAAAACTGTTGGACAGCCCTTAATGTATTGTAAGTATGATTTCTTATTAGTGCAACCTTTTGAGACAGTTTCTATTCAAATTTAAAATACTAAATGTGCACTCTGAATGCTTTCTGGATGAGTATGCAGTCTATGACCTTTTCAACTGAAACCCCACTATCTGTGACAGCACTTCATAAGATAAATCACTCAGGATCTTCTTCAGTCTGCTCACAACCGGTGTTTGACAGACTGTTTGACAGGACAGAGACGGTGAGAGAGGTTGCAGAGCAACCATGACAGACGACAGATAAACACAGGAATGCTGCCACACATGTGATACTGAGCGCCAGTGCAGAGATCCTGAAGATTAAAACAGGATCACCTGGAAGGAGGATACAGAAACTACAAACCTGTGGGTGTGTGGGTGTGTCCTGTGTGGACTGCTGTCATATAAACAGGAAGAAAAGGAAGACCACATTTCATGACACACAGGTCACTTAAGAGACAGTTCCATAGAGCGCCAGCTTCAGTGGAAGAGGATTTCTGAGTTTACAACCTACCTCAGCATCATGGCACGCACTAAACTGGGTAAAGACATCGCAACTTTCCAAATCTGCATTTTCATGTATCTCTGTATCATTAACTCATAGTAATGATTTGTAGTGGCTTGCTTTACTTGTCCTTTAAAAAACACAATTAGCAGTGTAAAGTGTTTTTGTCGTTATGCTTCAGGTGCTTTCATTTGAGTTTTACAAGTTTTTAATGACATTATGGGGTTAGAATAACAGCATGAAATGGATTTCTAACTTTTTTCTTTTGTCCCTTGTTCGCCTTGCTCCACCCGTACTACTATAGTGAAGGTTCACAGATAGGAATCATGCAGCATGGTCTCTCAACTAGTTAAACCTGATCAACCAGTCTGTTGAGAGTCTCTAACTGCAGGCACTTCATCTGTGACAGACACTTGGTGACTTTACTCACTCACAACTCTTTACCAAAAGTAATTATTAGTAAGTAAGTAGTACATTTGAATTGAATATAGAAGAATTTTGCTATTCTGCATCGTGTCTTTGGGTCAATATTGACTTGGGAGAAAAACAAGCGTTCATTCAAAACTGAGGTTTCATTTAAATGAGGCCTATTGACCATCATTTCCCAAAGTATTTGTAAATCCTGTGCTTTAACAGTCAAACTTTGACCCAAAAGGATAAAAGTTGGTCAAAAGACAACAGTAGGGTCAACGCATTGAAGACCTTTGTTTAGTCATTGAATGGTTTTACATTTCATATATTATCATGTGAGAAACCACACAAAATCAAATCAGGACAATCAATACATTATTATTATAACACATTTTTACACAGGTACAATGTGTAGTAAAATGCTACATTGCCATGGTCCAAGATTAAAAGTGTAATAGTGTGATACTGTGTAATACTGTGTGAGTCTTAGCATCCACACACTGTAATGTTGTCTTCTACTGGTGCTGCTAATGAAGTCAAATGCAAACAAATCAATAATTATTATTAAGGACATATTCTGTGCATATCCATCATTAAATACAAGATCATATAACATCATATTAAACTGTTGAGATGATTTTGTTCTTGTCATGTCTCAGGAGTTCAGAGCCCTATATCGGAGGCTGCTGTAGGGTTTGTACTGGGAGCAGTGGGAGGCTGCATACTGGGAGCCACAGAGGACCCAGTGGACAAGACCCTGTCTGTGATGACCTCAGCAGATCTACTGAAGCCAGTGATGGAGGAAGTCAGGCTGGTTGGTGCTCTGGGATTGGGGACACTTATGGGAGCCACGGCGCTGACCACGGCGATGACTTCAGTAGTAGCTGGTGTGATTATGGCGGCGGCGGTAGCCTCAGTGATTGCAGCCACGAGGAGCTGCGGGGCCTCTTACACAGACTCTGCTAGCTTGTGGATATCAGCAGGATTTGCCGGTGCTTTCGGGACCACACTCAGCGGAGCCACGCTCGGGATTGCAATTGAATGGATTGTGAAGAATTACGGCATGGTGGGACTTTTGTGGGCCCTGAGCATCTTCACCATGCTCAAACCACCCATGCACTTCATATTTAAGTTCCTCTGGAAGCAAGGAGAGGCCTGTTGCACTCTGGCATCTGCAGGTTTGGCCAGGGAGAAGGAACAAATTGAAATTACTGAGTTGCAGCAGAGGCAGAGAGTGGCTGTGCAGATAGAGCAGAGGATCCTGACGCTGGAGAAGGGAGAGGACTCCAGCGGGACGGAGCTCATGACCACGTGGACCACTGAGCGAAAGCAGAGAGAAGAGCTAGAGAGGAAGAAGATAGAGAGGGAAGAGGCAGAAATGGCGCAAAGAACCATCCAAGACTGGATCAACACAGTGGTGGTCAAACATGTGGACTTCTTGGCTTTTTCAGGGATCCCGATGACAGTGGTTGCCATAGTAACATCAGGGTTTGGGGTGTTTGGTTATGGAAATCACCAGTCTGTGTTTATAGTGCTTTTGGCTTTGGTTGCAATCATAGCTTATTTTCTTCTGACATCAAATGACTTTAAGTTCTGGATGTTAGTAGGATGTATGGGAATGCTAGCAACATTTGTCATTGCTATGCTAACCCTGCATGCCGGACAGGTGGTGGTAACAACTGCCATGAAGATGCATGCGGCAGGACACAATCAATCCAGGGATAACATCAGAAATCGCATGAATCAGCAATCTTCTCTGGAGGCTTTGAATGCAGCTTTCTTCGTGGGGAAGCTGTGTCAGCTGGGTCTGGGGGCTACTGTGGGTGGGCCGCTGGTGAGGCAAGCAGCCGGAGAGAAGAAAGTCATCGTGGGGTCAGCTTTGGTGGCAGGGGGTTTACTGGTCGGGGTGGAGGTTTTAGCTCCTGTGCTGGGAGATGGGGGTAAAACTGGGGCGCTGCTCGGCGTGGTGGGGGCAGCGGGGGTGTCTGTGGGTGCAGTGGCAGCGGTGGCAGGACAGTGGTCCTCGTGGCCGGGCACTCTGGGAACGTTAGCAGGGTTGGTTATTGGAGCATTAGGCATAGGGAAATGGCACATTGTCAACATTGGGCTACAGGTGCCTGTGGCTTACGTGTTTGCTATGACCAATCCATTCTAAATACACTAGCACTGTATAGTAGACCTGTTTTTAGTTGCTGTAAAGAGTCTGGTGATATTCACAATTTTTCTTATGTCATCAAATCTCATGCAAAGCCCCAAACTGATAATGAATTTGCTTTTACAAATGAATTTACTGTGAGTGTATCAAAGCTTTATATATCTCATTCCTCTGTGCCATAGAACTCCATTGTCCAAAAACTATTAAAAACACATCAAGGGTCCACACTGCTGCACTGAATGACATGTTCCTTCATTACCATGAACACACACACTGTAGTTTCTATTGACTGAGTCTCACACACACCGTCCCGCTGCCAGAAATACTCACTAGAACACCAAATATGGATTCATCCACTACTGAAAATAATCCCCAACAAATACACTATGTTCTCCTGTTTGAGTAACGTTTGCTAAACACTACAGTGACCTTAAAAAAATTAAACTATGTATATGTGAGGTGTATGTTTTGTCTTGAGAGAAATCAGAAAGTAATGATTGTTTGTTTTTGGCCTTTTCATGGGATTTGTTGACATTGACAAAAATGTAGAACACTGCACTGTCCCTATCCACAAATAAAGCATTTAACATCAGACTGATGCTTTAAGACTTAACTCACCTGATTCCTGTTTAGCTATAATTTGTCCATTATACCATGTCTATTTTCAGGTTTGCCAAGATGTTATTAAATCCTTCCCTTTAGAGCTATTTGATATTTCTTGTCTAAATGAGAATCTAAAACTAATGTAAAATATATATATCATGGAAAAGCCTGTCTTTGAACACATACTGTAAATGCTACATATTTGAATTACACATATTTTTGAGAACCTTGGTGGCTTAGTTAGCCAAGATCCATGCATGTATCTGCAAAGGTTTAAAAAAACAAAAAACAAATCCTACTTATGCTCCAAACAGTCATCTGAATGTAACTCTCCAGAGTAGCAGAGCCAATGAGACTACAGAATGAGAGTTTAGGTAGAAAATGGACAGAAGTTGTACTTTGAATATGTTGCAAAAACTGTACTGTTACAGTTACTGTTACTGTAATATTTCATAATTTATGAGTTGTCAGAATACCTACATTGAGAATAAAAGAACACAATGTTTAAAATCTGATGTTTTTTTTTTTTTTTAAATAAATAAATATTTTTTAATTTTTTTCATTATTTTTGTTTCTGAATTATTTTAGTCAGCAAGTGGACTGCCATTTAAAGGAAATTGCCACCAATTACAAGAACACACAGTTCTCATGTATCATGCATCCAAAGTTAAAGAAAAACATCATAATTCTCAAAGTCTAACATTCTATTTCACAAGAGGAACTATGTCACATTTCCACAGACAGATACTTCTGAATTAGGAGGAAGTTTATGTAACCCAGTCCCAAGACCAGGAGCAGTTCAGTCAGTTAACAAGCAGACACATGGCATATTAAAGCTCTCACTTCTCCAAAGAGAATCAACCAAACTCTGACGTTGCTGACACATTACATTTTACCTCACACTATCAGTTGGTATTTAAAGAATAGAATCAAATCAAGAATAAGTCAAAGGACCCTAATTACCCCTTAGATTCAATAAATACACCCACATTGGAACTTAACACACAATTGAGGGAATTAAAAAGATCATGTAGGCAATACATGTCAATATTTTCATTTGAATAGCACATATAATAATCTTACATTCTCAACACTATAACATTGTCTATCATCTTTCATCACACACATACAGATAGGACAAGTTAAAAGAGGACTCCACCAGTTACACACATCATCACATCATGCATGTGTGGAAAAAGAAGTGTTACAGATTTATAGACACCACACAGAGCTCAACAGAAGTTCAGTACAATAAGAATGACCAAAAAACAACAACACAAGGAGAAATAAATGAAAAGACAAAAAAGGGGGTTGACAGAAGTGCAGTGGCACAAGTGTGTTTGGGACACATACTTACTGTGATCTTCATATCTTCATATACACATTTTTCTCACTGCTTTTGGCAAGTAAACTTGCTGCATATTTTTAATCATTTTTGAAAGCAAACAAGAGCAACACATCAACAATATCATGCATGTTCCTCCTGTCCAACACAGTAATACAGTGAAGATATAAATAGTGCAAATATGAATAGATGAAGGATTTTTTAAAATGAACTATAAGCCCTTACCAACTAAAGCTGAGGTGACTGAGTTGTCAACAACAATGATTGCAGGATGACAACATTTGATGTGAATGATTTTGTCTCACAGTTTGATAAAACTCTAGAATTAATGTCTGGGTTTTGGTCCTTTTTTGTTTGATTACATGCATACATAATGTAAACTATGTTGTTTCCGTAGTGGTTATCACGTTCGCCTAACACGTGAAAGGTCCCTGGTTCGAGCGGGGTGGAAACACTTATGTCGGTGTTCAGATAAAACACAGCAATTCATATTCAGCAGGGTGTGACACTGATTATACTAGTTGAGGAAAACAGTACAAAACAAGAAATGACAACAGCAGTGAATTGTTTCATGCAAATATTAAGCTTAACACAACGACTATGATGACTGATGATAATGATAACACCTGCTTGCACACAGCTCCACTGCACTGATGGTCTATGTGAGTAACGATGGCTCCTCTGAGCATCTTAAATGAAGTCATATGTCCTTTACATTTTCATATACAGTTTTTTTGGGGTCTATAACAGTTTCCGTGGTGTAGTGGTTATCACGTGCGCCTCACACGTGAAAGTTTTGTTAGTGTTGGTAAATAATGAACAGCTGGTAGAAAAGTGAAACCTGCACATCGGGGAATCGAACCCCGGTCTAGGCGAGGAATTGAACCTACAATCCATCAGACACGTCAATCATTTAATATTTATCTAAGTACCAATTAATAAGGTTGCTGATAATACTTGAATTCAGGACAGTTCTTCATCCCTTGTATGAATGCTTTATGAATAACGATTTATTATTATTATTGGTGGTGTTGTTATTATTGCTATTTTGTGTAGGTTTTCATGCTCTGTGGAAACACAGTGCTGTGATAGGCCTCGATTCTTTTTAAAATTATGAGATAAAATATGATAAAAGATGGAATATTTTCTGTTGAATAATTGACATGTTCCTTTGTGATCTGATGAAAACAGTGAAGACTGTAAGCTTAATTTAACTGGAGGAAATATGTAGTGGAGGGAAATTATATGTACTCTTTTAAGCTTTGATTATTGTTGTCTTCAGGGGTCAGTATCACATCTTCTTTTCTCTATCAATCACATGTTTAGATATTATCATACCCATTTCCTGAAAATGCTACTGTTCTGTACATACTAGCATTCAACTGACACATTTTCCTGTTGATGAACTTATTATTTTAATCAAAGTGTGTGTGAGTTGTCAGTAATAATGTTTTTTGTCTGTAGTTTTATGGTAAACATGCTGTAGATGACCATGGAGGTCCCTACACAGTGATGAGGACACATTCACAAACTCTTCAAATTTCATTCCACTGTTATATGAAGGTTGTGTTAAAAAAAACAACAACAAAACATTGCATCTTAAAACAAGTTTAAAGTAAAAGAAACAAGTAATTCAACCACATGATGCTAGGTTTTTCATGAAAATCACAAAGTAGGATAATGCACTTTTTTTAAAAATCATCTTTTAAAATAAAGAAAGATTTATTTAGATCTGCATGACTTAAATATAGAAGGGTCAACCTTCCATGTGGTTTAGTCAAATTTAAAGTGGCTACAATTTGAAAATAAACATGAATAAATTGCGCACATTTTAGGCATGATCTAACACAACACCTTTTTATATTAAATAAATGTAATGGAATACAATTGTTCTAAATATTACATTTAATCTGGAGAATCATGGAGATCAGGAAACATTTCCTTTTTTTAAATGAAGTCATTATTAGTATAAGTCCGCTTAAATACACTGTAGGTAGATAAAATATTGAATATGTATCATTCTTTTATGGTTACACCATTTGACATTTTCAGGAGCATTCAGTCTTACTTTTGGTAAAAAATGATGCAAATGTCATTTCAAATAACATAAAAGCAACAAAAATACTAAATGTACATTTTAACAAACCTGATACTGCCTTTAAAACAATTTTTAAGATATTTTTGAATTGCTCATCTTGACAACTCTTATTTGTCACTGATCCAGAGAGAGATGAACTGAAGTAAAGATTCTTACCTTCAATCACGCATTTGTCAAGGTCCTCATGGTCGATCCCATCAAATGGAAGATCACCCACCAGAAACTCAAAGAGGATGATACCTAGGGCCCACCAGTCCACAGGCTTTCCATACCCCACCTCTAGTATGGTCTCTGGGGCCATATAATAAGGAGTGCCCACTGACTGATGGTAGGAAACAGAACATGATTAGAACAACAATCCAGGTTTGAGCTCAAATAAGCACAGAAGAGAAAAATCAACGACTTTTGTCCCCAAATGCACAAGCTGACCCCAATCAACTGGTCCACCTTTCAATAAATGCATCACACCACTGCATATGTAATATTAACTTTTTTCTTCAACCCATATATTTCTCCATAAACTCTACTTATAATTGTAATAACCCTGTTTTCACACACAACTGTGAGGTCATGAGGTCATGTCTCTAAAATCATATTTTCTTGTCTCCTCTCTCCTCATGTGGTTTCCTTGCATCTCTCCAGGCATCCATGATGGTAGGGACTAAGACATAAGGGAAAGATGCAATTTAAGAGGGAAACACCTTAGGAGACATGAGATGTATCCAGCATCACCAAATTTAGCACAAAAAAAGCCAGAGCAGAAGCAGTGTAATCACTCAAAGTACATGTAAATGAGAATTTTGGGGGAAACCTGCAGCTAATTAGATTTGGTGAAAGTGGGCTGATTTGAAGGGGAGGTTGTTTGTACAGTTTGTTTTCTTGCTTCCTTTTGATCACTCCTCTTATCAGCAGCTGATGTTAGTGAATTGTTTCAATCTTACAAGATTGTTAATTTTCTCTTAATAAGCATTATTTTTAATACAATTATAACAGCAACACAGTTCTCCTCCTCAGATTAACAGTATCAGGTGTGTCGTCACTTCAAAAAAGGTTTCCAAAAACAGTTTTCAGTTCATTTGTTTTGACTTCATATCTTCATTTCAAGAAAAGTTTGACTTATGTCACAAATCTACTAGAATTATGACTCAGTCACTGATCATTCTGATTAATCAGCCAAAACTGTGAGTTAGCAAAAGATTGTATATATTAAAGCCAGTCTTACTGTGACATTATATAAGGAGATATATAATACCTGAGGCCTGTACTACGAAGCTGGATAAACCTATCCAGGATCTCTCTCCGTTACCTGGGTTGACTTAACCAGATTTTCGCAGTCTAGGATAAGCGGTACTACGAAGCTGGATATCAACTCGGTAAATCAACCCAGGGTTTTCCAATCTGGATCTCTGCGCGCTCACATAAAGGGGAGGTGTTTGCAGCGTCTGACCAATCACAAACATGCAGAAACCCTGCAGAGCAGACTACTTTACCATGGAGGAGCAGACAATTATTCTTCAACAATATGAAGAATTCAAACATCATCCAGGCCAAAAGCAACACTGATGCAGCAAAAGCCAGGAAGGAATGTTGGCAGAAAATTGCCGACTCTGTTAATGTGTAAATTCATGAGATCATACAATATTAATATATCAGACAATATAAACGGACACTCTGATCACACAATGCCACTTTATTACGGCACAGACGTTTGGGGCAGATCGCTTCCTCAGTGCCCTTCCTTTCATAGAGACATTAAGTTAGTTTAATATTCAACATTCAAAATACAAACCTATGATGCGCTTCAACCATTTGAGTGAATGATGTCAAACCAACTGTATAACAGAATAATATCCCTCATGTGCCTCAAGGCTTATTTTACAAATATATATTTTCGTCAATTTTTTACAATTACAATAAATAAATACAGTTATTATGCTCCCTGATCCTTTGATCTCAGGATGTCAAACCTACAGAATAATATCCCCCACGTGCCTCAATGATTATTTTTTAAATATATATTTTGGCCAATTAAAAAATTGCATCTATCCCTAAAAGCTCTTTCTCTCCTAAGCGTTCCTCTCATGATCCGCACTAATGTTGATAGGATCTTTTAAGAATGGGCAGGTCATTTTCTAAGAGAACTGATTGGTCAGGAGGTGGTGCTTTTATAATCATTGATCTCTTATCCAGAACATAACCTGCTCCGGAGCAGGTTAGCCGTTCAGCATAAGTTACCATGGTGATTTACCCCGGTAAGAAGTGAACCAGCGTCGTAGGACGGAAAACCCAGGGTTAACCCTGAAGTTACCTCGATAAGAGAAAATCCAGCTTCGTAGTACAGGCCTTTGGTCTGCAGTAGTCCTGTACAAATTCTAATATACCTGGCTCCCCCTGCTGGCCAGAGTCTTCTTTTTTGTTTTAGTTATGATGTACAGATAGTAGGTGGCCTAGATAAATAGAACTCTGTAACACAATATCAATAAATACAAATTAACTCAATAAACATAAGAAATGTAAATCCACAAACATATTGTCTCAGTGTACTGCTGTCAGAGACAGAACAATGATCTGTGTTGCTGTGTGAGCATCTCCCGTCTCTAGGGTTAGGGAAAAGATAGTTTAGTTGTTCTAAATCTTGACTTGTGCAAATATAATTGATCAAATACTATAATAACTAATATAAGTAATGTACATAATCCTATGGTTTACTAGAGTTAGAGAGAAGTGAGGTTACCAGCTTCTCATCTCTGCCCCAGTAGCAGCTCCAGATTGCATATATACCTGATAAATACATACATGTGCTGATGTGTGTCAGTATTGTAGAGATATAGACAGATGTGCTGCATGCAGATGTTCTGTAGAGAGAAATAGTGACACCAAGGTACAGGGAATCGTTTCTTGGGTGAGAAGTTATTTCACAAAAGTTTACTGTCACCAACAAGTTGAATTTAATTTCTGTTTCTGTCAGTATGAGTGTTGTTTTCATTTATTTATATTATTATTATTATTATTAATTATATTTATTGACAGCAAACCTGAGGCCTATACTACGAAGCTGGATTAACATACCCAGGATATCTCTCCGTTACCTGGGTTGACTTATCCAGATTTTCGCAGTCTAGGATAAGCGGTACTACGAAGCTGGTTATCAACTCGGTAAATCAACCCAGGGTTTTCCAATCTGGATCTCTGCGCGTTCACATAAAGGGGAGGTGTTTGCAGCGTCTGACCAATCACAAACATGCAGAAACCCTGCAGAGCAGACTACTTTACCATGGAGGAGCAGACAATTATTCTTCAACAATATGAAGAATTCAAACATCATCCAGGCCAAAAGCAACACTGTTGCTGCAGCAAAAGCCAGGAAGGAATGCTGGCAGAAAATTGCAGACATTAAGTTAGTTTAATATTCAACATTCATTTGACATTCAGAATACAAACCTAGTATGCGCTTCAACTATTTGAGTGAATGATGTCAAACCAACTGTATAACATACAGACTAATATCCCTCATGTGCCACAATGATTCTTTTTTAAATATATATTTGTCAATTTTTACAATTAAAAAATATGAATAAAATTCTGCTTTTCTGCACTTTTGCATCGATTACTCTCAAGATGTTCTTATTGAGACTTTTTGTCAGGTTTCCTGACACAAGTTCTGAAACTGGAGTGGTGGTAAGGTTATTTATTGTATATGTAAAACATTGACAAAAAGATATATTTGAAAAATAAGCCTTGTTGCACATGAGTGCATAGTCTGTATGTTATACAGTTGGTTTGAATATTAAACTAACTTAATGTCGCTTGAAAATCTGTACTTTTCGTATAGGATGTCATCGGGGACATCTAAAGGATTGCATCTCCCTAAAAACTCTTGCTCTCCTAAGCGTTCCTCTCATGATCCGCGCACTAATGTTGACAGGATCTTCTATAAGAATGGGCAGGCCATTTTCTAAGATAACTGATTGGTCAGGAGGTGGTGCTTTTATAATCATTGATCTCTTATCCAGAACATAACCTGCTCTGGAGCAGGTTAGCCGTTCAGCATAAGTTACCATGGTGATTTACCCCGGTAAGAAGTGAACCAGCGTCGTAGGACGGAAAACCCAGGGTTAACCCTGAAGTTACCTCGATAAGAGAAAATCTGGCTTCGTAGTACAGGCCTCTGGATATAACCATATGTACACACCAGTGTGCAGGCCACTAATGATCAACCTCAAAGAATAAACAGTGCTTTAATGATGAGTTTATAGCTAAATTGGGGTTTGGGGGCTTTTTGTTCTCTTCTGTTTGGCCTGTTGCATAAACTCATTAATATAATTTCCATTCAAGGCAACAGAAACACTACAATCAAGTGAATTAAAAAAATCTCTGATGAAAACAATAACAGTCATATTAAATACATGTAGAAACACAAGAGTGAAACTAAAAAAATAAAGCAATGTAAACAATATGCAATACAGTATATGACCTCTACACCGTGTTTCTGCCTCTTCAACCTGTTTCCTGATCATGTGACACAGAGCAGTCACCTGACTACCAGGAAGAGATAACACACTTGCTGCTCAGTGGACAATCCAGGAAGAGGAGACAGCAGTGTTACTATTGTAGCAGAGCTCAGTGATCTGCAAACTAAAGCTGCAGGTAAACAGGTGAGAGACTGTTTTCTCTTTTTCCTCTAATGTTTAGAGACTATCTTGAATAGACAGTGTCACAGTGTTACTGCAGTGTGTCACTTATTTATTTTTTTCTCTCTACACAGTTTTATATTCCTGTGATTGTTTTAATGTCAATTTAATGTTAAAATAAATATCTGTATCTTAGTTTAAGTTAAATGTATCTTTAATTAAATTAAGTCATTTTATTGCTTTTTATATTAATGGGTTTAGATTTTGTAGATTGATTATCCACTTAACTCATCAAACTGCAAATCCCAGCATGCCTCTTCCTTCTTATATGAGGAAAGTTACATGATAGAAACTTGTTATGGTTCTTTTCATACATCTGTCCTATGATCATATGTTGTATCTTTTTCAACGTATGAAGTATGAAGACAAGTATCCAGGCTGCAGCTGCCTCTGAGCTTTCAAAAGTCCAAAGTTCACTGTGTGTCGTGTTTTCAGGATTTATTTGTAAATGACTTTGTACCATTAAAGTACAATATTGCAGTTGGAATGTTAGTTTGTATGCAACTTTAGCCATCTTGACAAGACTAAAAGTCTGTCTGTCTGTATGCTTGCATATGTGTGAAATCTTTCATTTCCATGTTTCTCATGGTAGAAATGGGGCCCTTACCAGTAAGTCAGCTCCTGCTGGCCCTGATCTCACTGACTGTGGCACTGGATAACGGTTTGGTGAAGACTCCACCCATGGGGTGGATGGCCTGGGAACGCTTCCGCTGTGATATTAACTGTATAGATGATCCAAAGAACTGCATCAGGTATGATCAGTTGAGGGATTCCTCTGCACTGAAAAGCCTGCAAAGATTCTGAAGCCTTAATCACTAACAACAAGGGGGACTGAGGTAGACGCCAACATCCAGGCAGAGTGTATCAGGAACAATGAATTGTGCTTTCTGTCAAAGCACATACACACATGACACCTGAGCCAGGTTACACTGTAAGCATCAATAAGGAACATAGTTTCTGTCTATAATCTTGTCTTCTGTGGATCCTGTCCATAGTGAGAGTCTGTTCAGAGACATGGCAGACCGGCTGGTTGAGGACGGCTGGAAGGAGCTGGGCTATGAATATGTTATCATAGATGACTGCTGGATGTCCAGACTGAGAGATAAGCATGGGAGGCTTCAGCCTGAATCTTCCAGGTTGGTCTACTTTCTTTACTTTGCAGGTTCAGCACGCCTGTGTTCTACCAACTTCCTTTACTGTAAATCATTGGCTTTGAAGCCACCAGAGCACATGCTTTCAGGTTAGATATTTCAAATGATTCTGATGACATCCCTGGGGTGGACTGACACGTGGGCATGGATGTGCACAGGCCCACCCACATTTATGAAAAAAATAACATGAATGAATGATTGATTTAATAAAGCCTCAGTCAGGATATACCTTAAAAACTGGTGAATAGGACACACCAGTGTATAAGGCGTACCCCACTTTTAAATTAAAAAAAAATTGCATTAAAGGTGTGTCTTATACACCAGTGTCCTATTCACCAGTAAAATACAGAAAGAGGTTGTATTTATGGTTATAGTTATGTAAAAAGCCATCCACACTAAGAATGATAACTATAACTATAAAGATAACTGCGTGTGGCCACACTTATGAACTATAGCGTCCTTTAATAAGCGGTGTCAGGAACGCACGCTGAAAATAGATGGACTATTGTTGACCCGTTAATGTTGTATGTTGTATGTAAAAATAAAAAATAAAAGCAGGCAGGTTCACTAGCAGGCGCTGATTCAGTGTCTTGATCAGAAGTATTTCAGACAGTAGTTCTGGACAGCAGCAGATGTTGAAGCACGATATGCAAAAGCTCACAGATTAGCAGCTTTTATTGTGCTGTGGCAGAGACACGCAGTATGAGCCATTGGTGGATACAGGGCCGTTTCAAGGAATTTGGGGGCCCCAAGCAAAATGGACTTGGAGGCCCCCCCACCACCACCACCGTCCGCCAACGCCGACACCCCTGGACCACAGCAAAAAAACCTACGCCTCACCATCCCACCCCGCCCGCCCAAAGCCTACAGGAACCACAGCATAGACACACTGTTGAAGTTCAACCACACATTATATCAATAAAATATTTCTTAACATTGCAAATACTGCTTACAAATGTTGCATATAGGCCACTGCACACATAGTATGTTTACTTATTTTATTTGAACATTTGCAATCGACATATAAACAAAGTGAAAATTCGGTATTAAATATAAAATCCAACATAGATAAAAGTACACACACACACACATATAAGATTAACCTTTAAAAAATATGCAAAATGTCTACATCTGCTGTTTGCGAGCCTTAGCTTCAGCAAAGGCAACCACAATGTCCTCCATGTCCAAAGACCGGCAAACATCACGCTCAATTGACGTAACGGCCAATCCTGTGAGCCTCTCTTGGCTCATGGTAGATCTCATGTATGTCTTTATCAGCTTCAAAGCTGAAAAGCTCCTCTCACCTGAGGCCACAGTCACAGGGAGAGTCAGGAGTAGCCGCAAGGCAATGCTTAAATTACTGTAAAGATCCAGTAACTTTTCACTGTATATGTAGTTCAGCATGTCAAATGGGCAGGTGGCTAACATAAACAGGGATCATCCCTATGTTCCCCTGGGTCCTATGTTCCCCGCTTTGTATGTGACCGGGGAACACACACACACACACGTATGATCCCGTCTACAGTTAACCAGTTAGCTGAGTTAGCCGCCGAGCTAGCAACCGAGTTAGCCGCCGAGCTAGCAGCCCCTACTGTGGGGGGCCCCCTTGAGGGGGATTCCGATAACAGTGTCGCTGCACTTTCCTGCATTGACCATCACAGCGTTTAAAGGGACGCGCAAACAGTTTGTCGTTGCATTCAATTTGTAACCAGTCGTTGTCTGGGGGCCCCCGGCCAGCTCGGGGCCCAAGGCAATTGCTTGGTTTGCCTGTCCTGTTGCGAGGGGCCTGGGTGGATACAGAATGTCATGGGCCCTTATCAGCCAGTTGCTAAGCAATGAAACTCTGAGGCTTAAAAGACATTTCTTTTAACTATCCAAAGCCTCCTATGAATACTAACTGCAGCGGAAATTCTAACTTGTGCTTTCTGTTTCAGTGTATATAGGCCTACTCAATAATGACGTTCTGTATCCGCCACTGTTGAAATCCTGAAGTACAGTTTTGCTTTGAAATTGTTCAGTAGACAGAATCTGCCATTAGGAGTTTGCACTGTGGATTTGTGGTTCAACTGTGAGTTTTCATTATTGGACGCATATGATAACTGTCATTTATGAAAAAAACAAGTATGCAACCACCAAACACTTGACTACGCCACAGGAACTGGTCTCCAGCCTGACTTCCTGTTTTCTGGCATGTAGCCCAAAATGTCATCCTGTTGTCAAAGTAACTTCTTACAATATCATAATGAGAAGCTATTTAATCACCTTTTTGAAACACATTCTAGACAAATGTTGAAAAGATGTCAATGCATCTGTCTATATACACTACCGTTCAAAAGTTTTAGAACACCCCAATTTTTCCATTTTTTAAATTGAAATTCAAGCAGTTCAAGTCCAATGAATAGCTTGAAATGGTACAAAGGACTGCCAGAGGTTAAAAAATGTATACAGAGAAATTGTGAAGAAAGTCAAGGTGTCAGTGAGTATAGTTTCACTCAGAAACTGAAAGAAACTCTGACAGGAAGAGGTCTGGCAGACCCAAAGCCACAACAGAGTCAGAAGACATGTTTCTGAGAACAAGAGAGCTTGCAAGTTTGACAGGTCGAGTTGTAGCAGGAAAGGTTTATAAATTGATTCTATGCTGTCTTTTTTAACTGCAGTTGTTTATATGTTCTTTGCTTTCATTTCAGAGTACAATAAGACATTAAACTGCATAATTTTCAATAAAAAACTGGAAAAATTGGGGTGTTATAAAACTTTTGATCGGTAGTATACCTTAAGCACTGGTGTGGATAAGTGGCCACCTGCCTTAACAATACTGAATCTATCTGTCTGTGTGTTTTCAATGATTTCCAACCATTATAGCCACTTTAAACTAACCATATCTGCTTGTAGCCTATTTTCACCAGTTATCATTTATGCTTTAGGACGAGGTCAACCAGTGCGTTTTCCTTGTTTTATTTAAAGTCTGTGTAAAGTCAGAATAAATATGTCTTCTGAGTTTGACATACCACCGAAAAGTGTGTTGTTAACCACCCTGCCAAATTTGAATGATTAAAAAAATCGCCAAATAAAATTAGGTTTCAAATTTGTGTAAAACCCTCTTTCTCTGCTCCTAAATGCTGTGGGAGTGCCTGCAGAGTTTGCTGAAGCCCCACCACCTACCAAGTGTCACCTGTCAATCAAAGTCACCACCTCTACAAGAAAAGAAATATGGACGCCACATCTGAGAGCTTTCTGTTGCTAACTCAGCTGCTAGCTTGGCGGCTAGCTCAGTGGTTAGCTCGTCGGCTAACTCGGCGGCTACCTCGGTGGCTAACTCAGCTAATTGGCTAACTGTAGTAGTAGTAGTAGTGTGCGCTGAATATATTCATACCTCTACAGCAGCACTACCGCCCACTAAATCCTGAACACAGAAATCTTGAAACACAGTTTGTGAAGCCTAGCTCCACAATTCAAATCTAAATGGTTGTAATACTTTTTACACCTTTTTTAGAAATACATTTATGACCTATTTAATGTGTTTAGAAGAAAATATTTGAATTCACTTTACACAGTCTTTAAATATTATTTAGAGACCTTGAAGTAATAAGATTATCCAGTAATTTACGAGAACACCTGCAAAGATTAGACAATGGAAGTGACACACGACAAACTTGTTGGAAGACATTTGTTCATGCAGACACACAATATAGTATAAACAGACCCACATGCACATCCTCTGTCGATGTCAATTTAGGTTTAGTTTAGCCTGCCTTCCAATCATCTTGGAATGTTTTTTTATTTTCTTTAGTTTGACTTTTTGTTATTTCATAGCTAGCTTAAGAAGTTTTACAGAAAGGGTTCCTCCCCTTGTGCTGTTGTTGGTGATGAGCAGTTACCTTTAGGAGTATTAATGCCATCTTCTAATACTTACCCATATTTGTATCTTGTACAGTAAAACCAAGATGAATATAGTGTATGTGGAGCAGTGTAAATGAACGTTTACGTTAGTGGATCCTGCCTGTATTATGGGATCTTGTTTTAGTTCCTTTACAATGAAAAAGTGTTTGCTTACTTTCCTCCAGGTTTCCAGGAGGTATTCCAAAACTTGCAAGGTATATCCATGACCGAGGACTGAAGCTGGGCATCTATGCAGACATGGGCAATTACACATGTATGGGCTATCCTGGCACCACACTGGATAAAATTGAGATTGATGCTCAGACCTTTGCTAGCTGGGGGGTAGACTATCTGAAGTTTGATGGGTGTAACTCAAATCCTGTCGAACAAATGCTGGGTAAGAACATTTAGAACATGTTGTCATTTAGTCATATGTACAGAATAATATCAGTGAAAACTGGTTCATACAAGAAGCCACAAGAAATCATGGAATGTTTTTTCTTGTGCCACACAGGTTACCCTTTAATGTCCAAGGCTTTGAATGCTACAGGCAGGCCTATGGTCTACTCCTGTAGTTGGCCTGTCTATCAGGGAGGACTTCCACCTAATGTGAGAGTCGTCATTACATCACATCAAACCAAGTTGGATAAAATTGTGCTGATATTCTGAAACAAGACTGGAATGAATGTGATCGCTACATTATAACAGGAAACCTTTTGCCACAAACTGATTTTATGTTGGTTTGTTTTTCACTTGTTGTACAAAAACAATATTTTAAAAGTCACTGACTCATACTCTTGCAGTGTGTGTACTTTACAAATGAAGGAGTAAGCCTACTGGTGATCATTAGAAGAGACTAGCCTTCAACAAGATAACTTACTGTTAGTATACTGATGAAACTGGGTTTGTTGAAGATATGTTCACAGAGTCAGTTACTACACCTGATCCGTAGTTACATAGCTGTCTTTCTGAAACTGAATAGTTTCATCATCTCAGGGTTAGTATACTCAGATTTTTCATTAATCCCACTTTCTGAAACAAGGCTGGGGTGTAATGTTAATGTTATATGATGGTTTAGGTAATAATGAGTGGGACAGAACATTAGAAAAATCTATGTAAGTGCTGAAAACAAGTATAATGTTATGATTATTTTTTGAATTGTGTGGCCCCATGTTTCCCTGTTTCTACCAGGTGAACTACTCTCTGCTGGCAGATATTTGTCACCTGTGGAGGAATTACTATGATATCCAGGACTCATGGGATAGTCTGCAAGGCATCATTGATTGGTACTCTAACAACCAGGATGATCTGCAGCCAATCGCAGGACCTGGACGATGGAATGACCCTGATATGGTCTGATGGATTTGTCCTCATGATTGACCCTTTGCAACATCACTCAGTTGATCATAGAAATAATCATAATCATTAGCTGTAACTGCTGTATCTCAGTGTGTCATCACCTTCAAGGTTTTCTCTACTGTATTTTTGTATTTAATTAATTTGGTTTTATGCTGCTCACTTGCTAAACTTTTATGCAGTTATATGACACAGAGGTAGCTGCTCATGGGACAGAATTTGGTAAACCCACCCATATAACATAAGCTGTGGCCATGTCCACATTGAGCTGCCTTAGACTTGACAACACTTTTTTCTGCTGTGTTCCACACATACCGTACCGTACCGTCCTCTTCCGCTTATCCGGGGTCAGGTCGCGGGGGCAGCAGCCTAAGCAGGGAAGCCCAGACTTCCCTCTCCCCAGCCACTTTTGTCCAGCCCTTCCCGGGGGATCCCGAGGCATTCCCAGGCCAGCCGAGAGACATAGTCTCTCCAGTGTGTCCTGGGTCTTCCCCGGGGTCCCCTACCGGTGGGACGTGCCCTGAACACCTCACTAGGGAGGCGTCCGGGAGGCATCCTAATGATGCCCGAGCCACCTCATCTGGCTCCTCTCGACGCGTTTTTACATTTTCACATGTAAAAATTTTGCCTTTTTTAAAAGTGCTGGACATATTTGAAACATCAGCTGTGTTTCAGTGGAGATGAGGAAAACAAGAGATGATTGGGTGCTGTTTGGAAATCAGTAGTGGAAGTATTCAGATCCTTTACTTCATTAAAGTACCAATACAACAATGTAAAAAATACTCCATTACAAGTAAAAGTCCTGCATGACAAATTCTTCTTGAGTAAAAGTACTGCAGTATTATGAGTGATGTAGTATGCAGTATTACAGTAAAAGTACTGCAGTATTATGAGTGATGTAGTATGCAGTATTACAGTAAAAGTACTGCAATATTATGAGTGATGTAGTATGCAGTATTACAGTAAAAGTACTGCAGTATTATAGTGATGTAGTATGCAGTATTACATTCAAAGTAGTGATATATTATTATATATGACATCATTAGATGATTAATAGTGAAGCATCAGTGTTAGAGCAGCATGTTACTGTTGTAGCTGCTGGAGGTGGAGCTAGTCTACACTACTTTATATACAGTTAGCTAGTTTACACTACTTTTATACAGTTAGCTAGTTAGTCCAGTGGTTCCCAACCTAGGGGTGGGGCCAATCCAAAGGGTCAGCAGATAAATGTGAGGGTTGGTGAGATGATTAATGGGAGAGGAAAGACGAAAAAACAAAGTTCTGATACACAAATGATTTTTCAGTTTTTGGACTTTTTCTCTAATCTTTGATTTTTGCTGAAATATTGGATCATTTGAACATTTTTGAAACGAAAGCATGTGAGAAGTTTAGAGGGAAAAATCACCATTTGGTGGAGCTGTTAACAACTCATAGACATCTGAAATGTGAGCCGACTACACACTGCTTTTTGTAAGATCTTTAACAACGTGTTGTATTTTAAAAGCATGTTATATTATTCATTGTGTCAAATCTTCATCTGAAAAGTAACTAAAGCTGTTAAATATATGTGGTGGAGTAGAAAGTACAATATTTCCCTTTTCATTCATTCAACACTTCTCTGATGTCTCTTTATTTCTCTCATACCTCTGATCTCTCTTCAGCTCATCATTGGAAATTTTGGTCTCAGCCTGGACCAGGCTCGCTCTCAGATGGCTTTATGGGCTATAATGGCTTCACCTCTCATCATGTCTAATGACCTACGAAACCTGGACAACAGCGCACGGGCCATCCTGCAAAACAAAGTGGTCATCGGCATAAATCAGGACCCCTTGGGTATCCAGGGTAGACGCCTGCTGAAGGTGAGGATTGTTATTTATACATAATTTTTTTACTCTAGAACAGAGGTGTCAAACTCATTTTCATTCAAGGGCCACATACCTACCAATTTGATCTCATGTGGGCCGGATCATTAAAAAGATCGAGGGAAAGAAGGAAGGGAATAAGAAGGGAAGGACAGAAAGACAGGCAAAAGGAAGGAGGGAAGAAAGGTAGGAAAGACAGACAGTGAAGGACGAACAGACAGATGGAAGGAAGGAAGGAAAGAAGGAAGGGAGGACAGATGAAAGGAAGGAAGAAATGAAGGAAAGAAGGAAGGGAGGAAGGAAGGAAGGAAGGAAAGAAGGGAGGAAGGAAGGACAGAAGGAAGGAAGGGAGGAAGGAAGGAACAAAGAAAGGAAAAAGGAAGGTAGGAAGGACAGATGTAAGAAAGGAAGGAAAATGGGCCGGATTGCTCCCCTCAGCGGGCCACATGTTTGACACCCCTGCTCTAGAGCATTGTGGTGAGAGGAGGGTTTGTGTTAAAAAATGTGTGTGTTGTTGAACAGGAGAAGAGTCAGATTGAAGTGTACTGGAGGCCTCTGGTTGGGTCAACCAGTGCTCTTGTCTTCCTGAGTCGACGGACAGACATGCCCTACCGCTACCACACCTCACTGGCTAAACTCAACTATGATGCTGGCAACTATAGGGTTTGTACACTCTCTATATCTCCCACATGTTTGTACCCTAGACTGTATAAAAGAAATGGACGTAACATCTGTGACGTCACCCATTGGTTTGTGGACTGCTGCTCGGAAGCCAATAGTTTCGAATCTGGGCAGCACCATCTTGAAAATTGCAGGTGCATGCTGGGAAAAAATAAAAACATGGATTCTACTTATATGGGCTTGAGGCGGAGCCGTGGGCGGAGCAGGGAGATTGCTATGGTTGCGAGGGCTGGATCTCAAGGACATTGGTCAATCAACCTGTCCATCACAACGTAGCCACGTAGCCTGCTTTATCGTCAAATATAAAAACAGGGAGGCCAAAATTTCCAAATGAACATCATACTGCATTGAAGAAGGCTTTAAACTAGCGATTGAGACCATAAACACATTTTGAAAAGGTTTACTGAGGTTAGAAATCAAGTGAGAAGTTGGTGAATTCTCCATTGACTTGTATAGAGACGGTCGTCCTCTGGTGGCCTTTTGATAGAATGCAGTTCTAAGTTACTTCCATGTTAGCCTCATTTCAGAGGATCAGAACTACCCGCCTGGTTTGTACTGAAATGATTAGTTGATTAATAATCAGTCCACAAAATGAATCAAAAATGAATTGCCTCTGTTATTCAAGAAACAATGCCAAACATACTGTGGCTCCAGCTGCTTCTATGTGATGTTTTTTTTCTTAATATGTTTGGTTGTTGTGCTGTTGATCAGTTTTTAAAAATGATATGAGAAAGCTTCGTTGACCCTGTTGTGTCAGCAGCTGATGGTAGAGCTCTGTGGTGAATGACATTTGAATTGAAACTGTGATGAGGCTCATGATATCAGTAGCTGAGATAGATGATGTTAGAGGGATGACCCAAACAGATCGTTATTTTTAATTTGCTGTGACTGTTAGACTGTAGCCACACTGGAATACAGTTTAAACACATCCAACACTGCTTCTGATTTGATTACTCACATCTGAAATTCAAAATGGGAATTACTTAGTCTTCTTCAGCCTTAAACCTGCTCTTTTATGTTCCTTTCAGGCCTATGATGTATTTGGTGGCTCCTTGGTGAAGGGGTTGAATGCCACAACAGAGCTGACACTGTCCATCAATCCATCAGGTGTTGTCATGTGGTACATCTATCAAGAAAAAGAGACTGAGACACTCCACCAGCAGCACATAAAACCCTCATTTACACTCCACCAAGCTAAACATGGTCCCCATCATTTCTAATGAAGAGAGTTTATAGAATATTTGAACAAGCAAATGTATGTTAACATGAAACCAAACATCAGATTGTTATCTTGAGTTCTTTTAATTGTTATACTGTGCTTTTTTGTTTTCAAGGAACAAGATGGTTTTTTTTTTATTGTTGTCATGTTTATGATGTGTGTCTCAGGAAATAACAGTTTTGCCTTCATATACTTGATTGTAATGTCTGACAGAAAACAATCCAAATTTAAGATCCAATTTCAGCGTAATGTAACAGTGCTAATCAGAAATCCTGAAAAGGCAGAGTAAGAAGTGAAACAGTATGGAACTGTCTGTTTCATACACTTTTTATATAATCTTTTGTTAAGTTCTATGTAGGCATAGTTGTGATTATTTAAATCTGGACTGTTAAAATGGACATATTCTTTTAGTAATGAGTACACATTGTACTGTTCAGGGGTTACATTTGACCCATTTTTACATTTGACAGCTGTAAAAACACCTCATACACATAAATCATATAAACATTTCTTCTTTGTGGACTTTTCCTAAAGTGACCCCGAATATACAAAAAAAATAAAATAATAATAATATATATATATATATTCATCCTTAATTAAGTATATTCTATTTATTTATCTTTTTATTTATATATATATATATATATATATATATATATAAATAGAATATACTTAATTAAGGATGAATTAAACATGTATCAATGACTAATATGATCAGTATGTGAGAGATAAAGATGCTGAACAGTTCAGACACTGTGATGTTACAGTGGCTCACCACTGATAGGCAGCACAGACTGAAGTTTAGACTGCTCCTCTCTAGAGACAGGATTACAGACATAGTGAGGTCTGCTGCCTCCAACTACAGCTCCCAGTGATATTAGGTTTGGAAAGTTTGTTTAAGATTTTTATCAGATAAAGTTTAATCTACAGTGTAGTTTCACATGGCTGAATATGAGATGAATCTTATTGGTTTTAGTGGAAAATGAAACATGAAATATTTATTGATGTCATGATAAATAAAAGTGTTACAACTTTCACCTGCAGTCTAATGCTTCCTTAGCAATTTTCCACCCATCAATTGCTTTTCACAGTGTACAGCCATGTGGTCATAACACAGGATTATTAACATATACAACATTCATTCCAAATAAACTATGTCCGTCTGCGTCATTCCTTTCCTCACAGATTTCTATATATCAATATAATTTACACACATTACCCTGAAAAGTTTCATACTTTAACTATTGGCTCTCCATATTAACTGATGAGAGGTAACTGAATTCAACTTGGGTGCAGAAGATGATTTTGTAAAGATGGGGTCAAAGGAACAATATTAGATTTGATGGGAAAGTAGTTTACTTGCGTTGAGGATGGACACTTCAGATGATACGATATTTATATTAATGACTGGCCGTATATCTTTAAAGGTGATACAATACATTACTAATAATTCTGATGATTTTCAACATTTGTCAACAAATCTCATGTTTGGATTCAAACCAACAATGAACTCATCTACTAACAAGTATTGTGTGTGCATCCAAAGCCTGATGTTATTTCTCAGTCTTATTACCCAAAAACGATTAAAAACACATCAGTGAGTCACACTTCTGCACTGGGTTAGATGTTCCTTTCCCCTAGAAGAACATATTTACTTTAGTTTGTTCAGAAATGGCTCCAAATACTGACGACAGAGATCATATTTTAAGTCTCTTGAGAGTAGTTCTGTGTAAGGAAGAGGTCATTGCACACAATGTTTTGACTTTGCACTAAACCTCTTCATTGATAAGTGTTTGTGATAAGTTATATAGTCATATTTAGTTTGATTTATCAGACCATGTGATTGGAAGAGGGTAGAGGGTCAGAGCTGACATCACATAGAGAGGACAGTCCTGACTTATAATTAGCAGCTGATGCAGCACATCTGGGAGCCTCCTGGAGAGGAACACAAGGGTGACTTCTTAGATTTGTTGTTTTCAATTATGTGACCATTTGAAACATTAAAACCTGAGGTGTCTTCATCAAGAGAAGAGCAGTCAAAAGAAGTCTACCAGCCAGACTGCTGATATCACCATCAACCAGCCTTGTGGAATGACACTGCATTAGGGGGGCGAGACATAGTCCAGAGTCCTGCAGCTACAGGTGAGTCACACCTTATCCTCCAGGTCATGGACTTAGGGAACTAATAGGAATATTCTTGCTATAAACTGTAGCCCTAAAGCTGCAATCCATTTCAAGTTGTAAGTCCATAGTTCTCAGTTGGTATTACTCACTTTCAATCTAAATGCATCACAGTGCATCTGCTCAGGAAAACATGGACACTTTCAGATTAGAACACTGTGAAAGAGACAAGAGGAGTAGGATAGTATCACATACTCACACTCAACTGCATGAAGTAGAAACTGATGAAAAGATCATGTTGATTACTGTTCACAGTGTGTGTACTGCCATATCACTGTGATATCAGATGTTGGTGAACTTGGGTTTGATGGATCTTGCCCAAATTTCCCATTTGGAATTCCTGGATAGCTGTTAACACACAACCACAACATACAGCTTTGGAGCTCTTCTGCCCCCTTCTGACCAAAAATGAATCAGATTTAAAAGCAGGTTTCTCTGAGCATACATGTGATGAGTCATGGAACACACTGGACTGGTCAGATTTTATTGATGTGTAATTAAAAAAGTTTAATATTGTGGTTTTATATTATTCACACCCTGGCTGCTGAGCAATGAATGCTGGGTATGCTGTTCTGTGGCCCAGGCTGGCTCTGGGGACTTCCTCTGGCCCCAAACTCTGCTGAGCTGGAAGGAAGTGGTCCATGTCCACCCACGTCTTTCCCACGCAGCCCCCTTTTGGCCCGCCTTGGGTCAGTGTGGGTCAGCGCCCTTCTGCCAGCTGCCATCACTCACGGATGAATCCACAAAAGAAGACACCGACCATGCTGAGAGTCATACACGTGTCCTTTAGATGTATGTGCTCAAACATGCAAAATATTTACAACAGAGGCCCAGAGCCACTCTGTCTTTTTAGACTGCTCAACAAAACGTATCCTGCACTGAAGAGGACCTCAAGCATCCTGCATCATAAGTCTTCTAAATGGGCGTGTTAACCAGTGTTGTGAAAAGCGATATTAAAATGACCATGTCTGAAGCATAACACAAAGCATCTTTGGACATCTGAAACTGAGCCAGATAGGAAAGCTCAATGATAACTAGTATTGTGAAAGTTGATTCATTTATTAGAGGAAGAAAATTGTGCCATTTGTAAGTAGTGTTTCAGGTCTATGTAGATTGTTTGTTCACATCTCTAAATTCAACACTCAGACTCCACACAGAGTTTCACTTCTCTCTGCAGAGTGGGACAGAATCTGGAGGGACTTCATAGGAATATCCAAGTCAATAAGCTTAACCCTTTCATGCATGAATTATTAATTCACTGAGTAATATTTTTTTAATTGTTTTTTTTTACTCTTAAACAAGTTGAAAATCACGCCAATATTTTTTTTCATTATTATACTGTATTTTACGACGGAGGATTAGGGCCACATTGAGAGGGGAAAAAAAGAGGAGAGGGAAGTCTGGGCTTCCCTGCTTAGGCTGCTGCCCCCGCGACCCGACCCCAGATAAGCGGAAGAGGACGGTACGGTACGGTAAGTCGTAAATTTACTAGAATAAAGTTGTAGATTTATGAGAATAAAGTCATAATTTTATGAGAAAAAAGTCATAATATTCTAACCTGTTGTTTTAGAGGAAGACAGTTGGTAAAATGAGGGCTGTGGGGGATTTTGTGGAGTTGTACTTTAGGATAGGTTTCACAAACAAGGAGATACTTAATCTTTTGGCACATCAGCATCATATCATCATAAGTAGGCTATTAGGACTCTAAAAAAAATATGCAAGAAAATGCATCTTTTCCGGAGAAAGAACCAGACGGACTTGTAGGAAATCGCTGCTTTTGTGGAGGGGGAAATGGCTGGAACTGGTTGACTGCAGGGTTATCGGTGGATGCATCAGTGGGCCATTCAGAGGGGTTTCGTGTTGTCTCAAGAAACAATCCGACTGATAATTAAGATTCTGGATCCAGAGGGAGTCGAGCTCCGGCGAGCATCGCGTCTCCGACGCCGGCAATACACCTGCAGAGGCCCCAAAGCCTTATGGCACATGGATTCTTATGATAAACTAAAACCCCATGGCATTGCTATTAACGGCTGCACTGACGGATTTACTTTAAAATGTTTTATTAAGATTTTAACATTTACTAAGATCAAATGGTATGAATATACATAGTAACATTAAATAACAACAACAATAGAGAGGACATTTGAAAGATATGTCATATAATAATATTTCGAAACTAAGCTCATTTTATTCAATTAACAATGGCATGGCCAAAAGGTAATTTTACTTTTACTTTCCATGTACACGCCTGCTGATTAAATGCGTACCACACAGTCACTGCTGCTGACATCCTTCTCAATTCAGCGAAGGTGAATCTGCTCTCTGATTCTACCTCTCCATGTATGGAGTCGCTGCACCAACCTTGTTACTGACCGTCATGCTCTGGTCTCATGGCCACAGCTGAAAGACATGTCTTCTGCTTCAAGTGCCTCAGACAGGACCAGGCAGAGAGCAGCATGATGCAGCCATCACCTCTGAGTCACTGCCAGCAACACTGAACCTTTTCAACATCTCGCTCTGCTGCAACAAGAGCAACCTTGAGCTTGAGATACGTAGATCCCTCCAGGTCAATTCCGGGTCCCATTGGATGCTTCGGGCTGGGGCTGACTTCAGTTTAACATGATTTCCCAAAGGTTGTGGACATGGTGATTGAACGTGCAGGACTCTCACTGTCCCGCCTGTCTGTCAAAACTGGTCAGCTGTCTTCGTGAAGGCTCTTTTCCAGCTCAACCTGCCTTTGTTTTGCTTCCTCTCAGGGACATTTGGCAGTGTGTCGAAGCATCCTGGAATGAACTGCCGAAAATGACAGCAGGACTGTTTTCTTGCCTGAGAGTGCAGGATCACTCTGACGAGATGTCATGGTGTGCCCCCCTCACAACCTCCCTGATCCCTCAATCAGCTGGCTGGGAAGTGAGCGGGAACAACTTTGGAATCGTTGGGCATCGCTGTGGCATACACTGGCACTGCTTAACACCCCATTCTTCTCAGGAAAAATCTAATCTATTAACTCCCAGGAATAATTATGGACCTTCATAACTGGCTCATAACATGGATGTGAGTCTTTTCCCAGGACATTCCATTCCCCAACTCTTGCTAAGGGCTGGAGAAGCAGGTGATAAATCCCAACACATTTTACATGAATTAATTTCAAATCAAGATGGTCTGCTGTCATCCATAATGAATAGATTGCCATTACCCAAGAGCTCCTCAATCACACAACTATTTGCATCTTTTTCCTGACTTCTCCACAAGGGTTATCAATCACCTACGCAGATGACAGCAGAGCTTTACCTGCTTATGTCTTCAAGCTCAGAAGAATTAGAGGCTTATACAGATTATAGAAGTTGACTAAATGTATTTTGCCCTGAGAACTCCATGCTGCAAAACTATAAAGAATTCAAAAGTTACCTCAAGCTCACAAATATTCTACTGAATACCTGCTTTGATAAAAAAATAGCACAGCCACCAGTTGGCCTATCAGGTAATGCAGACACAACAACTTTCTTAAGTTTCTTTCCACTGGAAATAAGCCATAGCATTCCATTAAAGGATGAAGATCATCCAAAAATAATGTATCATCAGTACAGTCATCCTCATCCATAGCCACTCCTTCCTTCATCATCTCTCCTCTCAGTGTGGCTTATTGATGCTCATAAACTCATGCAGTGACAGGAGAGAACAAGAACCTGAATGTTTAATTATATCAGACCTTGAGTTCTTTCACAGACACCATATATCACAAAAACTAGAAATTCAACCAGTGCTTCCTTACTGGTTACCACTTTAAGATTTACGATGGCAGGAGGCAAAATTGTTCTTCCAAAATTGATGAGGTCACTATACCCTTCCACTTTTGTAAGGGTTTCTGCATGAGAGATTCTTAGCTGATCTCTTACCTTCTGAACATACAGACAAAGTGGAAATCACACAAAACAAATCCATATGACTTCCTTCACATGGTCTTCCCTGTACTTTACACACCATCTGCTTCCCCTGCAGGACGCAGCTAAATGTCCATATCTTTGGCAATTAAAACAACGTAGTGGAGGCCCTTGAAAGGTTGGGATTTGAAATGATAAAATTCCCATGAACACCCTTGCTGAGAGTACATTTCCATCAAAAGGATTTCCACTATCCCAGGCTTTAAACCACTTCACATCATTTATTCCCCTCCCTTAATATTTTCCTTTAGTTCTCTTTCTGTCATGTCAGCACAAATGCCATAAATGAGATCTTTTCATATTTTTCTTTTCTGGGATTTAAACTTCCACTTTTTTCCATGCTATTTGCCCCATTTTCTTTGCTCTTCCTAGTTAATCCACACTTTTACAAATCACTAAAAGCACCTCATGATCTATTCAGCATGTTTACAAATCAGATATTTAGCATTTCACAACAGTTTTTAAGTCCATATTAACAATATAAAGCAGTTCTTACCAGTGTATCTTGATTGGGAATCAAATGAATGCAAAGACAGTTACTTTATGAACATCGATTTATTTCAAATAGAACAACACACTTGTGGTTTATTTGGTAGTGTAATTTTAATGTATGCATCATGAGGCTACCATACAAAATAGGTTCTTCTTCTAGCTCAGGCTTTCAGTAAGGGACCTGAGGTCAACCTGCTCCTCTCCTGAGATCTTCTCAGCAGGTAGCAGCTGTTAGTTCACTAACTAGAATGAACCACTTCAAAAAGTTCAATGACTCACACACTGACATCATACAAAGAAGACATGATGTGCAAATAAGTGATGGTGTTTGCGCCCTGTGCCCCCCTAAGATGCCACCCTGGACACGAATTTACAAATCCTACTACTGTATGCACGCCAAGACCCACTCTACTCTAACCCTAACCCTAACCCTGTGATTGGCTTACCCTGATATTACTTAACCAATTGGTGTAGGGCAGGTCTTGGCATGGCCATAGTAGATTTCGTAATTTTGCGCCCTGGGTCGCTGCTCATATCAAAATCTGCTAATGGAAGGAAAGTCTAACAATGTGTGTAGACAGAGCAGGAATATGACTCCATACCATATGAACACATGATGAGCATTGTGCACACTTTACAGACGTCCATTATAATAGAGTCAGTGAGCTATATTATTATAGCTTCTACATACAGTATATAGTACCTGGTATATGTAACCGTGACAGTTTATCAGCACTCCAGTCATAGCCAAATACATTCCTCATTAGGTTTAAAACTTTCTTACATTTAGTTTCTACAGTATGTGCTTTATATGATAGCTCCACATTATTTTCATCAAACCATAACCCTACATTTTTGGCTTGGGGAGAAAATAATTGAGCATTAAGCTCTTTTACAGCAATGTCTTGGGTTCATATTCATCCAGGCTAAAAGGATACACAGCCCCATATAACAACCACAGTAATAGCAGTAAAATGACATGTTTGGCAACAGTGATATACAGCAATACACACGATGAAAACAGTAAAAATGGTAAAAAAAAAAAAAAAAAAAAAAAAAAAAGGCAAAAACAACAAATAAGTCTGCCAAGAGGGATATACAGCAACAATAAAAACAAGACATTGTAGAAAAAGTCAAATAAAAAACAATGAATAGCAACTGTGTCTACAAATCAACCAAAGCAGGAACTCTGTACAATTATAAAACAGCTAACTAACACTTAATGCTGTGTCTTTGGACTTCTTCTGCTTACTTTTGCACAACACAGCCTTGAAAAACAGCAGCACTTCACTTTATCATTTTCACTACATTTTCTGTATGCATGTTTTCCTCCACACTCTACACACCTTTCCTTTCCTTTGCATTGTCCTGTTTATGACCCACAACACTGACACCTGAAACATCTAAGTGGTGGCAGCATATATTCTCTGACTGAATGACTGAACACTCCCAGCAAGACTTTAGAAGTATATATAATATGGCTGTGTCCCAATTTGGTCCAAATTGCGAGGCTGCATCCTCGAAGGACGCATTTCGAGGCCGATTACGTCACAACACCGCGCGAAGGCTGTCCCAATTCGAAGAGTCCTTCAAATGCAGCCTTGAAATGCGGCCTTCTTTTCCCTCTTTTTCGAGGATGCATCGCTACTATCCTTCGCGGCCTCCCAAATCCCAAGATCCTTTGCGCGGCGCTGTTCAGTGCCGCGAAAACACAACAATGGCGACACCAACAGGTGAAGACTTTTCATTCAAGTGTAAGTATTGGTTTGTTTTATTTAATTATTTTTACTTATTATTACTACTTATACTTTTATACTTTTACCAATTACTTATATTTTATTACTTGACTTATATCTTATATATATATAAATGGACTAAGATGAACAAATTTAGATTTTAATAAAGAGCTACGTTTGGGATTATCACTATTATATGTTATACTTCATTATTATCATTATTATGATAATTTTTTGCTATATTAGAACCCTTTTGTCTGTTGACATAGTAAAAAAACATGTTTTATATTACATTTTGTTTTATTTTTGTTTTAGGGAGCAAGGAGCAAACCGAGCTTCTGATTAAACAAAGAGGGGAAATGACCATCTATTCACTGATGTCCATTTTTGTACATCTTTGCATCCCTGTGTTGATGTGATCTTGTGTTTACCTTTTCTCTTGCTTCCCTCTGTGTTTAGAGCAATACTGGAAAAGATTGGGCTGGAGGGGAAGGTCCAGCCCTACCAGGCCAAAAAAAAATGGGACAATTTTAAAAAAAAAACAAAAAAAGTAGGTAGCCTATGGTTTGGATTAGTTTTACTGTTACTAAATACTTTTGCTGAAAATTGCTGACATGATTGATTTCCGCTGCCTTAGGATTGCAAATATCCAGGGACAGGGGAGGGGGCCAGCGGCAAGCCCACTGCTGGCACTTGGCCCTGGTTTGTCCTCATGGATGAGGTACTGGGGCAGAGGCCATCTATTGCCCCCCCCTGTCCTCATTGCCTCCATCCGTGAGGACACACCAGGGCCAAGTGCCGCAGTGGGTGAGCAGGAGAGTGAAGAGGAGGAGGAGGAGGAAGACCAGCCAGGGCCCAGGAGGAAGAGGAGGAGGGAGGATGACCTCCTTGACCTCATAAAGGAGGACATGAGAAGGCAAAATGAGGCAGAGGAGAGGAGGGAGCAGGAGGGGAAAGACAGGATGGAGAGGCTCTTCTCTCTCCTGGAAAAAGTAATAGAAAAATAAATATACATCTATATAGATGTGTTTAATTTGATTTTATTTATGAACTGTGTTTATTTATGATTTTTCTTTATTTTTTATTTGATTGTGAAGATTTTGATGTTTTATGTTGTTATTAAATAAAAAATATTGTTCATTGTTACACGTCTATTCCATTTAGTATTTACAACTTCAGTACAATTTATAACAGGGTTGCATAAAGTGCTACTGTTCAGGAAGAACAAGGGATTAAATATTTTCTTTTATTATCAAGTGATGAAACATTTCACTATTTACAAAAATTACATCAGAAATAACTATTTACAGATTATTTTATTATTCTTTCTCTTGTGTGTTTTCCTTCTTTCTTCTTCTTTCTTTCTTTCTTTCTTGTGTGTTTTCCTTCTTTCTTTCTTTCTTGTGTGTTTTCCTTCTTTCTTCTCCTTTCCTTTATTCTTCTCCTTTCTTCTCTCTTATAATTTTGTCAGCTTTTTCACCGTCTTTTCGGTCGTGGCGTCTTTCTCGTCTTATGGGCGGGAACAGCTGGTGACGCAACCAGGAAATGCCTCGAAGGCTAGACCGTCTCATTTCACAACGGTTGATGCGTCCTTCGGAAGTTCCTCAAGGCTGCATCCTTCGAAGGCCGCAAAGGCCGCGTCCTTCGAGGATGCAGCCTCGCAGTTGGGTCCAAATTGAGACACAGCCTATATAGTAGGTATATAGTAGGTTGAGAAGCTCTCTGTTCTCCTTCTTACTGATCCACCTTTTAGCTTCAGTATCTTTAACCCCTTTCTCTCTAAGTATTGACACAATGTATTTAATGGATATAATAATGGAACACCAGATATTACAGCTCTTATTTTGGCAGCTGTACCTGGAATGCATGACCACTTTTTCTCCATCAATCTTTCTCTTCATCATTTGTTAGTAGTCTTTTGTTGCTGAAATACTTTGCAAACATAACTTTCTCAATCTCCTCCTCAGTTTCCTTTGTGACTATTATTGGATTGAAGTGGCTACCATCTTTATTCAACTCAATTCCTCATTATTTTTGTGCTACGCTATTTCTTGACACTACTGTAGGCCTACTGTTTGAAGCTTTAAATAAGGTTTTTATTGTCATCAGATTCCTCACTTGAACTACTGGATGTTTGACCCTGTGAAACACTTTGACATCAATCACCTCATTTGCATAATGAAGCAGAAATGCATAGAGAAATGTAAGAAGTACATACAGGAAACATGAGATCTATGGAATAAATAGGAAAATAATACAGAAACAAATACATTAAAAAATCAAAAAAATAAATGAAAATATATTAAATGAATTGGGGAATTAATACAAAATACAGAAGCAAATTAAAACAGAAATATCAATGTATGTCACATCTTATCAAATAAGTTTCAATATGTTCATTTTGGTACCTGACCTGTTTTAAGAATGACTTGAACAATTGTCAACCTATCCTATAACGGAGTCAATCTTCGTTGAGTTCTTGTGGTCATGGGTAAGGGCTGGGGGCGCTGCCAGGGATTTTGGGCCACATGAACACATTGGGCCCCACCACCACACACAGGCCACACCAACCATGTTGCTGTAACCACACCTCTACCTGAGAAGGCTTGCAATACTCTAGTAGTCCAATACAAACAGTACAATATCTACTGACATCCAGCTGTGAAAACAGGAGACAGAACTGAACCATTTCATTTAAATAAAGGGGGGTTTACGGGCAATACAGAGCCTTTGGATGGTTAATTCTTGCCAGAAACATGAAAAACAAAGTGTTACTTTAATGTGTACATTGTAAATGAAATATTTTATCAATGTCTATTAATGAATGAGTTAATTTTCAAAAAACAACACTTTTTTTTAGGGCCGCTTATAATCATCCTAACATAACCCCTTACAGCACCCCTGGGTAAGGGGGTACGTTAAATGAGTGGCTCCCAATCAAGGGGTCACAAACAAATCTGAGGTGTCACAAGATGGTTAACAAAATAGGAAGATACATCAATTCTTTTCAGATTGTTCTCTAATCTTTCTTTTTTCTTGTGGATTACTGGATTATTTCCTTTAAACAATGATTTAAATGATCCAAGTAAATCATAATTAAAAATTGGATCTACAATCAGTAGATATACAACTGATGATGAGGGGTCATAAGTGGACATCACTGTGTCACAGGACAAGTAGGCTGGAAACCACTGCTCCGACATCTGTCTGATATTGTAAGTGATTGATATTATAAATTGGGCAGGTTTAATTAAGGTTATTGGGATCTGTCCATTTGAAATATTTAGTTTATTTAAATGAGGACCACCAACAAGAAAAGAACTTGGAATGAAATATGCATCTTAGGCTTTCTCCACGTCTAGAGAAAATGCAATGGAGTTCATCTAACTGCTGGAGCTCAGTCATGCACTGTTGTCACAAATAAAAAAGGTGACTCGGTGTGTAGCTCAGGTTCAGATGACGCTTACAGTAATTCTAATAGAAGGTTTGTGAATGGACTGCAGTACAAGCTGCTTGGATCTGTTGGGAGACCCTCAGACCTCCATACATCACTGCACAGATCCCGCTGAACTTGGCAGGAAGTGACAATAGCAGGTCAGGCAGCAGATGCCTCACAGCAGGTCTGGGTCTCACAGGGCTGCAGGGCCACTGCATAGCATATGACAAAAAACGCCATGCAGCCCAGCCCCTGCTGCCCTCAGCCACTTCTTTATTGCACAGTAAAACAGGAGCCATGCAGCTGCCACGTCTCATGTTGCACAGACCAAGTCACAGGGTGTTCCTGGGTTGAGAGGACAAACCTAAAGAGGAGCGCTGTGAACAGACTAAAGCATGACGAGGTGGAGACAAACCAAATACAAGAAAAATAAAGGCTGTGATTGATTTTACCTTTATTTATCCAAGAACAGCAAACTGAGCTCACCTGTTTCCCATTACAGTGTGACACACTCACAGCAGATGGCAGGCGACCACTGAGCAGCTCCTGGATCAGTCACGTTCAGTCAATGTTCAGTGTCACAATTGCACTTGACTTTTTTTTAAGCCTAAAACAACCAATGAGAAAACACACACACAAATGACAGTGCTTCACATACTACTGAAGGATACTTCACACAAGGTATTTGTCTCATGTCTAACAGCATCTGAACCTCTTGCCTCAAGACAGGACTGGTTAATATGAAACATACTGAACTCTTTACAGCGTCTCACTCAGGACTCAGCAAGAGTTAAAACAAAGGTAATTGTACTGACTATGCCCTGTACTTTTAGCACTACTGGAGGTTAATGGATCTGATTTGTCTGACATGTACACAGGTTTCAATTTTATTTCCTTTACATAAATTGACAATAAACAAACCAGAAAAACAGCCCTTTGCTCCTGAGCACAGTCAAAAAACTTTTTCTCACTATCAGCACACACCTGGCTTGATTGACAAGACCTTTTTATCTGTGCCCAGCCACCCTTTTACCGTACTCCCCCTAGTGCTTGGGAGGAGCACTACCACTCAAATGAAATCAAATATATGGCTCCTACAGTAATGATATTGTAACCCTAGTGGACTGTATGGGTAATACTCCGATCACACACTGAAATTTGCATGTACGTAACTGTCCAGTCAGGATACACCTACCTATGATGTGTGTCTCACACAGTAAGGCAGCGATTCACTGCAGCTCATGTCCATAAAACAACTTCAATGGATGATGTAGTGGCAATGTTGGTTCTACCTCACAAAGAGTCTGTCCTCCACTGGACTCTATGGGGACAGTAGGTGGAGACTGACGAATGTTGGCCCTGCCATGACGGATCATCAGACTGCCTCACTGGGCATGACTGGCTATGAGGTAAAGGTAGGCCCAACCCAGCCCAGTTAATGTGAACATTAACGTGGGTGTAACCCTGGCCTAACCTTGCAGGGCTCCAGAATCATACCAAACCTTAGTCCCTGAATCATACCAGTCATGACGAGGAAGTTAGTTCTGGAGCCAAGTTTAAGTTTTAATTCAAGCTCTAGTGTTCAGATGTCAAAGTAAATGTGAATAAAAAGTGAATTCACTGCTCCTTTAACACTCAATGTCTTTTAGGTGAGTTTATTTCATAGAGTGTCCAACACTATATTTAAATACATTTTTAGAGCACAAACTTTGATTTAGTTGTACATCATGTATCATGTACAGGTAACTCTTCCTTATAAAATACACTAATAGATCATAATGACTTATCAATAACCTGAATGTTTTCATCTAAAATGATAATTATTTGATTTGAAATAAAGGAAAATTAGACATTTGTATCTGAAAATTAACTCATGTTTGGGGTTCAGCTTAAAATGTCTTGGTCATGATCTAACTGTCAATAGCAGGCTTGGGTTTAACGACTAACAACAGTGCCAGATATATTTTAAAAGCAGCTTAGAAGACGACATATGAAAAACAGAGCCCAGAGGTGCAAAACACATTTGTTATTGTTGTTTCAAAAAACATTAAAAAAAAGAAAATGCACTTCACAAAGCCAAATTTGACATATCACACAACCATGGTGACTCTGCAGGATGTGTAGTAAAAGCAAAGTAAGCATTATAAACTGTGAGCTACAGTAATGCTAAAGGGTTGCAGCCCATGATGTAAGTCATATGAGGTCAAGAGTTTGTGCAACACCATGCAGCCTTCTGAATGATTTATTTTAAATTCTTTATATTAATTCAGCCTTGAATATAGCGTATATTTATCTGAAAGGGTTTAAAATGAATTGTATTGTTTAAACTAATATTTCATCTTGTAAGGTAGAATGTTAACTCTTCCACAGGTTTGTTTAAATGATACTGAGGACATGAGCTTGTGTCCTCAATAGTAGCTTCAACCGTGACTATAACTAGCAACACATATAACTTTATCCATCAAATCAACTCTTATGAATAATGTATGATGGATTGGTATACAACCTCATTGATATGCATCAGAAGATGTGACTAGATGAGATGAAAGCACATCAGTACCAGTTGACTGGCCATGCAGTAAGACAGAGGAGCCAGCAGCCAACAGAGCTGTGTCAGGACCGTGCACAGTGGGACAGTGTCTTGAGATAGGTTTGGATAATGACTCCAATATAGAGCAGCTATTTTGCTGATGTCGTAATAGAGGGAGGGCACATCATTTGGCTTTGACAGCCTGTGTGTAAGTGCTTTGTTGTTGGAGAAGCAGGACAATCCTTCCTGACCCATATGATCAGAAGAAGGGGCCGATTGTCACTGCAGAAAGTTGCGGAAGCTTTGACAAAACACAACTGCCCAGAAAACCAAACTGACTGATGCTACAAAGAGGCTTTGATGAACGGAGGCTGCACACACTCACTGCCAACTCATATAGACAGTGATGGATTTCATCATGTGCATACAATGTGATACTGAACCCTGAATACATTTCCCTGAAAGGCTACAGTTGATCTAAATGTCCATACAGTGTTAGCAGAGAAGAGAGAAGGTGGACAGGTGGATGAGAGGAGGGATTCACAGATGCATTCATCATAGTCAGTGTATGACTTCTCAGCCCTGTCTTTCATCTTTTCATTGTCACTGTTTCATCCTGCGCCAGGTGCAGAAAATAAAGAAATAAAAAGAAATAAAAAAACTTTCAAAAAAGATTTTTAAAAAGATAATAAAAGGAAACCTGCATATCTCCTGCATAAAAGTATCAGAGAAGCTCATGCAAACATGTGTGACCCACTTTCATCTAATCACATAATTGTTGCTTTAAACTTTTATTACACTACTAGACATGTAGCTGTTTGAGAAGAAGGTTTAATGTCTAACCATCAGGAGAAGTATTCATGTTTGCTATGTTGAAATGAATGTATGATGCTGAACTGTTTTTCTGAATGATTTTACAATACACAGTTTACATGTGTCATGAAGTATTCAGGCATATAGTGACTCTGATGTGTGAATTTTGTGTTTAAAACTCAAAAATGTATTTCCCCAGTGTAGAACATGTACCATCTCAAGTCAAAGTCAGAAACACCTTCAAGTCCAAAACAAAGAAAATGAACACTGTTCAGATTCAAATTCAATGCAAAAAAGTGTGCAACATATCCAAAACTGTGTCTGTCTTTTCCAAAACCTCAATCCCTCTGAGGTTTAAACACAACATCAGAGGGATTTCCCTTTGAGCTGGTCTCCATGACTCATGACCGAAAACAAACTTCTATGAAGACTTTTTTTCATTTTTCTTTGTTTTTTTCTAGAGTATGCCAATATGTTAATATTTTATTGAAACAAGTTTAGTTTGTTCCATGTAGTCATATTATAGTAACATTAAGTTGTAAAATATTTCATTTTTGATGTTTTGAAGTTCTGCACTCAACTAAGATCACATGAAGTCAGTGAAAGCAGTTCAAACAGAAACTCTTTGAAGGAGACAGAAACACTTCTACTACTATGCTTAAACTGGAGCTCACCTGCTTGCAAAAAACGTTTTCATTTATCCTAAGAAACTTGAGAGAAAGTGTGAACAGAGGTTACTGCTTTAAATAGAATTTACAGTTATGAGACTGATTCATTGATCAAATTTAGAATTGAATTTGAGGGTTTAACATTTCCTCTGGATGTTAAAGATTAACCCTCAAGGAGGTAGTGCCCTTTATACAAAGTTATATGTCAATAAATGTCTAAGTGGAATCCAGTTAACATAACCTACAGTAGTGTGCTTAAAGCATGTTGGAATATAAGTGATAATGCACCAATCAAATCACCAATACAGGAGGCATTAGCACTGCAGGGTGATTGGGTGATTACAGTTTTAATCAAATAAGTTCACAAATCAAACAAGATAAATATTGATTTGTCAGCAGAAATGAGTTGATCCTCCTTGAGGCATGTTCTTTATTTATGATGTTCACAGTTGATAATGTTATGCAGTGATTTGAGTATCTATAGCTACCTACACAAATGCCTTTATGTAACGCTTACTGTACATATTCCCCTAAATGCACCACTGTCAGTTTATAAAAGAGGGCTGATACCTAAAATACTTTCATTGTAATACTGATAACTCAGTCAAATAGTAACTCCTTGTTTCATTAGTCATTCATCACTGATTGGCTATGAATAGGAAGACACCATGGGGCAAGTACACTATTCTCACCCAGAGGGCTGAGGGATTATGAGAACATGAGTGAGCCATAAATGACTGTCACTGTGAGCCGTGTTACTGTCACTGTGAGCTGTGTCAGCACTATGTTGTCTGTCACGTATTATCACAAATCTCTTTGGCTTTGTAGGGAAAGTCTCAGGGAGGGTTTGAGGGATGACTTCATTTTATCCAGAGTTTATACCTTCTCTCTCACAGTGGAGAACCACTTTTCCACTGACATGTGCTTATGATGCACCATTACACAATACTGATTACACTTTATACAATCACAGAGAATAGCTACTGTTATAAACCCTTACTGTTTATTTTGTCAGATGACTTTATGATGGTAATATAAAGATTTGGTGGATGTCTCAGTCAGCTGCACCATTATCACAAGAGCTACCACTCTGTCTTTGTGATGAGTGTATTTTGTGTTACTTATTTTTTTCCTTTGCCAATTTTTAGTTAAAAAATGATAAAATGTCTAAATAAAAGGAGATTTGTTTTAGTTGATCATTTTTCGGTACTGTTCTATTTTAATAAATGCTTATCTGTTGACATAAGCATGCAGTTTATGGAGCATTTTTTAGTCTCAAAGTCAGGTTAAGTGCAACCATACTCATCATTATTATAGAAAGATAGATAGCTGACAGTAACTAAAAAGTAAACAAGATATATATCTTTGTAATAAACATAAGCAGCTATTAATAAAACCAGGTAGAGAAGAAAAGTGAACAGAAGAACCATGTAAGAGAATGAGCAGTCCATAGCTGCCCAAAGATGTGGCACCTCAGTGCTCTACTGTGTTTGTTTAGAACCCCTGAAGGAAAATCATCTGTTCAAATAAACCACTAGGCTTTTCCACAAATAGGATTTTCTTTCAGCCGTTTCACTGGAATTCCTGTAGCCTCAAGGTACACCTAATGTTATTTTAGCTGGACTCAGTAGATTGTAGCGCTGGTACCAAATGCATGGAAGTGTTTATGGACACTGAGTGACTCCCTAAAGAGCAACCCTCACTCATAAAAAATAGATTCATATGCTACTAATTTGCTTTGCCAAACTCGCAATGTTTTTTCCCATGGAGAGTCCATCTATCTATATACAGCACAGAGGTCAATGACAGGAGGTCAAGGTATATGATTGGGTACACAAAGCACATGACTTTGTCTATGGTAACTGGGGTTATAGGAACTCATAAGGTAATAACTGTGCATAATGTAATAAAAAATATAATAAAAACTGATGGAGTAATCTTCTTCCAATTATGTAATAAAAATGGTGATGGCCAAAGTAAACACTTTTTGTTTCATGGCAACTTGTTAAACATGTAATGTTCATCCTATAAATATAATATTGTAATAACAAATTAAAATGTAATGCTTTGAAATCAATCATTAGGCAAACTCATCCATTGGGGATTTTCGATTATACAGTTCTAGCACTACGCGGCTCTAGTCAACTCAACTCGGTTTTGGAACCAGGTCATTTTTTCATTTATTCATAGTACCTAGTCAACGTGGGCGGGGTCGTCATAGCACGGTTGCGCGAAACTGCCGTGACTTCATTTTATACGCAACACAAACCCATAAAGAATGGAGGACATGGAGGTGATGGTGTACTTGCTGCAAGAGAAAAGAAACGAATCACTTTAACACTATTGCTGGTATTTAAAAATGCCAGGTTTGATTCTTGTGTGGGAATACAAAAGATGAGCTTTCTAGGTATCACATTTAAAAAGGACATATCAGACACTTTTCCAGTTCTTTTTTTGGGAGTTCTACTGGAATATTTTTCAAATGATTAACAGTTAAAAACTCCTTATTTATTTCATACTGGTCCTTTATGCAGCACTTCAGTTCAGCATCTGTCTGAAACAGCCTATTATCTGTACTGTCTCTTTAAGGCCCCCCTCTCAGTGAGCCCACACTGTTGTGATTGGCCAGCTTCAGGAAGATGCCATTTGAGAGACTTCCAGTGGTTCAGGAGGCTACAGTTTGACTTCTTTTTTCTTGTTCTTTACTCAAAATGGAAACTTCTCAAATACATCAAAAAGCTCAGCAACAACCTCAGCAACACAGACTACACCCTAAACTAAAACCCTGCACAAACAATCTGATCTCAGTGTGACGGGGACATAGAGGTGACTTTGCAAACAAAATGTTCAAACAGGTTGAAGCCCTGGATTTTAACTTTGAGGAAGAATTTCTACATATGTTCATCTCAATTTTAGAGCATTTTTAACGTAAAATGGCAGAAAATCACTAAAAGATCCCCAGTTAATTGATGTAAATGATAAAAATATTTGTCCATCTTTCATACCATCTTTTTAAACTGCAAGGAAAACCCAGGGTTAACTGGAGACCTCGTTGCCCCCCCCCCCCCCCCCCCCCCTGGTCCTACCATTATTTCACCACAGGTGAATGTGAATGACATTCTGCCCTCAAGTATTTGTGATTACTGTATTAAGTATTGATTTCCCATTGGTGTATGTATATTTTGTGTGCAATGTTATGGGATATGTGCAATACTGTTATGTAATAGTTGTTGGGATGGTATGGCTGGTGATGTTTTGTCTATTGTCATCGTGGCTGCCAAGGCATTTATGGCACAGTTGCTGAGTCCAATAAATTTCCCTAAGTGGGACAATAAAGTATATTGTATTGTATTGTATTGTATTGTATTGTATTGATTAGATACAGCGCACACATGGAAGCTTCACCAACCAGAAGTCCTGTACTGGGTCAGCTCTGTGACATTACATCTGTTGTAATTTATTTAACTCAATTATATGCGGAAATGTGTCAAGTTAAAAGTAGATTGTGACACAAGTTTTGTTTACAAGTCAGATAGTTACCTGCTTAGTAATCAACTCATGTTGGTGTAATAGAAACATCCCTTGTGTTTTAAAGTCTTTAGTCTAGTTTTTAGTCTAGTTAGTCCTGGGATCAGTGGTAGCGGCAGCAATAATTTGCTCCATCCACAACATTTGGTCTGGATACAAAGGCCCTGACTCCTACAGGGTGCAGTGTTGCCATTCACCACAGCTGTTCAGGCTGATGGCCTCTTAACAAGGTTTAGATTGATATTGATGGAAAGGCTTGTCCCAGGTGTCTACAGTAAATAATCTGTAGCTTCACAGTTTGTTTTTGTGCCCATGCATTGTGTGGTTCTCTAATGCTCTCTGCCTCTGTGTGCTCTTCTCTCAGCTGAATGTTGATGACCAGATCACTGAATTCTGATGCAAAACTTCCTTGCAGGAGATTAACTGGGATGATTTTGCCGTCCACAGCTAATCCAGTCCACAATGAAGGAGGGACTGAGGTCAAGGGTCAGATTCAACATGAAAGGATCTCATGTTGATTTTCTGAGGACCCACTGCTGTGGACATGACATGATGTTCTATGTAAGGCTGACGATTGTCCCACACAAGATTTTAAACTTGTCAGGATAGCAGCTGGAGACTGGTTACCCGACATGACAAGGTGAAGGGTGAGATGGAAGTGTAGATGGTGTAGATTTGTGTAGATGTTGCTGAAATACAACACCAACCATGCAATTTATGCAAATATAATCTGTGATGCAGGAATGCTGTTTTAATGCTTTTCATCTGTTACAGTAATTGGTTGTTTAAATAGGGCAAATTATGAATGAATTTAAGTTCAACTGGAGAGCACAACCTCTGAAATGATGATGTGACCCTTTCAGAGACAAGACATCTTCCTCTGTGCACTCTGTCCGTCATCAATATTGGAGTGTAGCTTCTTCCTTTACATATGATCTATGGCTGAGCACAGACACCAGATAGCAGAGAAAACACAAATCTGTTTAATTGTTATAAAGATGCTGATAGGGTTAACATTGATCAGTGAAAGTCATTATAACCAGTGAAAGTGACGGTCAGCACTGGCTAGCAGTGAGAAGCTGCTCGCTCACATTTTTACAAATCTGTATATTTAGCCAACCAGGACATCAGAGTTCAAAATCACTCCAGTGTGCCCAACTTATTTTCATTATCACACTCATGAAGGCCAGGCCATGGAGAAAAAAATAACTGATTTGTTGTGAATTATGATTTATTAATTTGCGTACACAATTTAATAAGTTGTGCTTTTGATTTAACAGAATTCAGCCTAATGCTATTGTCTCATCTCATCTCTTTCTTCAAGCTTCTAACTGTGTTTGGTGCTCTCTACACGAGGGGAACAGGCAAAACCAATAAATTAAGAGCACTAATTAAATCACATGTGTGCACAAATGATTCATTCATGAGCACAAATAAGCTTTTTTTCACAAAAACACAGTAATGAAAGGATGGAAAAGATGGGAATGGATCACCTTTATGCTGATACTGTCCTTCAAAATGTGCCTGGATGCAGTGAGGCTAATTCAGTGTGCTGGACAGCAGGTAAGAAGTAAACACTGCAGTCAGTGAAACAGTGAAAATAAATACAGCTCTTCAACAACCTGGTCAAATTCCCTGGTTTTGTCTACTTGCAGCTGAGTGTAAAGCAATAATTCTGTTGTCCATGGTTCTGTTACACAAACCTTTATTAAAATAATGAGATTACAGAAGTCATAGAAAGTGTTATAAGAGTGTTATCAGATCTATTTATAAATTACATACTTTGATACTTTGAATGGAACCATATTTTAATTTAATTTTTTTCCTAAAAGTGTTGTTAACTAGTGCATATGATAAATAAATATTACTTCTCATTAATAAGAGCTCGACTGCAAGCACAGATAATCTTGTGTTCATGTTTCATTCATTGTTACAGATGTAAATGTGACAGTTATGATATTGATATATATCTAGCTGCTCATATCATATATGATATCATATATACTCTTTGTTTCTTAGCTAACCCACTGACACCAACCTTAGCTAACCCACTGACACCAACTGACACTCAGGACTCCACTGTCAGCACGTATGACCAATTAATCATTTGAAACTATTTGAAACCATTACGTAAGCAATTAGGTTGCACAACTCAGTTTCACGCATAACTAGATATAACTCACGCTCCGGCACTCCAGAGTAAAATGAATGTCTGTCATACGAGCCAAAATGTGAATTCCCTGCTTACTGTCAGCTGATGTTTTATAATGAATGTTTGCTTCACACTTACTGTACTTCTTCATTTAGCACACATACAATGTAGCCAAGGCTTCTGGTAATCCTCATGTGAGTATAAACTCTTTTGCTTTTTATTGTCATTGTACCCAACTCTAAACCCTATGCTGTTTATTGATTATTTTCTCTCACTTTATTTATAGACTTTTGACACATTCACTTCTTGTATAGATAATGCCATGTATCATGTCAGTGATACTCCAAATGTTCTGGGACTGTTTTATGGTCATTGTTTCCTATTTGTTCACAGATCTTTAACACACCTCAGATATCTCTGAATATGAATAAGTAGAGGACAGCATTAGTGTAGCAGTGTTGAAATTCTGGGAGATGAAGTGATTTAAAATTTTATTAAATATTTTTTTTATTTAGTATTTTCAATTTAAGGAAAAACAAGTTGACAGCAGGCTGTCAAGGGAAAAAACAAACAGACAAAAACATGGGGGCTCCTCAGTTGATATATAGTTTCTTTTTAAATAATGTCCAATGTCCTTAATTGTTAATGTGTAGCATCCTCTGTTGTTTTGATAAAAGTAGTCCATTTCTCCCATTTCCTGTGAAAAGTCACTTCTCTAGTTCTGAGAGAAAGTCGTCTTTTCCATTAAACATATTTCCTTCACTCTGTCCATCCATTGGTTAAGGCTTGGAGACTCAGTTTTATACCAGCACTTTGTTATAGCTTTCTTACAAGCCACCAACAGCATTTTACATAGATACCAATCTTTTTTAACCCCAACTGGTCGAGGCAGATGTCCGCCCACTTCTGAGTCTGGTTCTGCCTGAGGTTTCTTCCTGTTAAAAGGGAGTTTTTTCTCACCACTGTTGCTCATGTGGGAATGTTGGGTCTCTTTAATTAAAACCTGAAGAGTTCGGTTTAGAACCTGCTCTATGTGTAAAGTGCCTTGAGATAACTTTGTTGTGATTTGGCACTATATAAATAAAGATTGATTGATTGATTGATGATTTTCATAATCACATTCTTGTTTAAGACACAAAAATAGAGGACCATCACATTGTTAGGAATTGTGTATCCCAGAATCTTTCCCACAGGCATACATATGTACATTATCCCAAAAAGTTTGAATTTTTGGGCATGACCAAAAGATATGGGAGTGGTCTGCGTTCATGTTACCACACTGCCTCCAGCACTGTTCTTGTGATTGAGAGAATTAGCTTTGTATAAGAGGTGTTAAAATTTTTCCAGCCGCATATTCTCCACTTTTTTGAACTCGTAGATGAATGTTGTGCACTCCACATGAAACACCAATCCTCCTCTAATATTTCTGTTTAGTTCTTTCTCCCATTTTGCGTTAATCCTGTGTTGTTCCCATTCGGTTTCTGGAGACCGTGATACATTTTTTGAATTATTTTTCTATTCTTCTTTTTATAGGCTTTAGTCAGGATATCTATCACTGTATTGCCTTCTCCAGACAATGTTGGTTTGATTCTTTTGTCATAGTAATCTCTTATTTGCAGGTATCGGAAGAAATCTCTAGTTTTCTAGTCCGAATTCCTTTTGTAACTCCCTGAAATTTTTTAAGAGCCCCCTGTGTTTTAGTGTGCACACTGCTGTAATGCCCCTAGCTGTCCCACCATCGTCTGAATCCAGCATCACTGATTCCTGGTTTGAATCTAGGATCTAGAACTAATGGTGACTTTTATTTGAATGATCCAATATTCTTAAAATTCTTAAAATCTTAGATTCTTAAAATCCTTAGATCAACAGTTAAACGTGTAAATGTGATGTGTATGTTGTGGTTACTTGTTGCACGTAGTTCAGTCTAGACTGCATGATGCGTACAATGTCTTCTTTGTGGAAATCAAGTTATTACAATGTGTAAAAAAAAAAAAGTGTATTTCTATCCATATATTCCACCTGTCACAGGATTCAAACCCACAACTTCCTTGTTGTGAGGACAGTGCTAACTACTGCTGCCCCTTCACAAAATCTAAACTAAAATAACACAACTACTACTGAGGTTTAACCTCTTGCAACCCTGTTCTCACATGGGAACATTACATTTTGGGTTTGCTGGACTTTATACTTCATTCTGCTTTACTTTGACCAGTCATCCTCATTCGTACACGTGTTTTTGTGCCACCTAGTGGTCACAAAAGCACAATACATTAATCAGTGTAAAAAACAGATGGCAGCATCTTGGCTAAATCAATCAACAGCCGATCCCCAGTAAAAGTAGACCAGGTACAAATCTTATAAAATTTTATGATTGAAACTTGTTTATTTATTCTTACTAATATTTGTAGTTTGATATACAATACATATGTGACTCATTTTAGAAATAGCAACCAGTTACGACACTGCTAATCAGGAAGTAGTCATTTAAGGATATTGCGACTTCATTATCACTTGTGCAAAGGTAAGATGTAAATGTAAGGGAAAAGAACATTATTTTATTTAAAAACTACTTCTTGTTCAAAGATGATGCTTAGCTTTTGTACTTATCAGGTCCTACTAATCCGAAATTTCTAGGAGAAATTAAAAATGCATACCAAATGAGAGCTCAGGTCTCAGAACGTTAAAGCTCAATATAAAACGTTGTGGCAGAGATTTCAGTTAAAGCAGTGTAACAGCAGACACAACTAACTGAGTCTCATTTAAAACTATTTTGATGCTACTATACTTAAACTGTTTTTACAACAGAGCATGTCTAATACAAAGAACAGGGCAGCCAGCTGCAACCACAGGGCTGGAAGTGAAGGAGAAGTCAGACCAATACTTCACTGTATAAAACATGAAGAGGTAAAAGCAGCTGAATATATTCTGTGTCAGTTCTGTTCAACCTGTTCTAGAGCAAACCTCTTCTCCCTCTATGGAAACATCCACAAAGCTGATATTTACAGCTTATTTGTACTGTAATTCTACATGTTGTAGGTGGGAATAGCACTTCAAAATAAAAGCATTGTTCCTGAAACTTGCTACATTTCAACGTTTTGTTTTGTTTTTTGTTTTGACCAAAATGCCTGCATGCCTTCACAATAAAACCCACCAGCTGTGAACTACTGAAGTAGACCATAAGTGGTTATATTAGCTGTATGAGTCATGCCAGTCCCATAAACTCTGACATAAATAATAACAATCTGACTCTGGATGGTTTGCTGCCTATCTTACATCTACAAGAGGACTAGACTAAAAAAAGACTATTGATCTGATCCAAGCTCTCGTTATTATCTTGTGGAAGTCAACTGGGTAGCTTACACTGTGTAACAGCTGTGTTTATGATGTCAGTGTGTTTGAATGAGTTATGACTGAGAAGATGGGGTGCAAGTTTTGATGCAAATTGTGTCAAGTAACCCTAACAAATACATACGCTATCAGAACAATTTAAAGACTAAAATTACATGAAAAATTCCATAAAATTGAAAACAAATCAAAGGACTTAAAAACATCACACTCATCATAAACGTGACTAGCTACAGACATTCTACTTCCACCACCCAGCCCAGTCCCATGTCTGTCTTTTTCTGACTTAGGTCAGGCTTCTCAGGAACAGTTGCACATTGCAGCGGCAGCCGTCTGTGGGTGGCATCGAGCCAAGCCATCAGCTGCCTGCTGGCACCAGAGAGTAGGTCAAAGTCAGAACCATCTGCCTCTATCCAGCATAGGGCAAACTGTAGAGTATGTTAGGTGAACCACATTAAGCCTGTTAGTAAAACACAGAGCCAACAAAGCCTCAGGCACTGAGCTCAGGGATCAGGGTTCTTCAAGGGCATGACTGTGACCAATGTTTTTGGAAGGAAGTTGCAGAGGGCTGAAGTTTTGGTGCTGATAATTAGTACATTTTAACTCTTTAAACACATAGTCAGTGATGCAATCTGTTCAGATTTTTGCCCTTCTAGTGGTTTTTCCTAGGAATGATTTTGAGAAATATGTCTGACCAATAACACGATTGTTGTCCTTTGTTACACATTGTGTTTGTGATCTTCATGGACAGAATGTGAAGCTGCAGAGAGAGGACACTGTGTCGAAGAGGTGGGTGTGGATGGTTTTGACTTAGAAGATGGCTTTACAATAGGATAATATATTACCATAATGAATGAGAATACAACTGTTTAATTTCTTTATTGGATTACTCAATTTGTAAATATTACACTGAAAATATAAACCAGAATATAGATACTGTACCAGGAGAGATTGGGTCTGTTGCCTTGCTTTCACCTTGACCAATGATCACATATGTTTGTATACGTGTATCCTTTTGTGTGAGTATGTGCAGTTGTGTGTGCAGACATGTCATTTAGAAGTGAGGTTTTCCACCTGCAGACACCCTCCTTCCTGTTTTTGCTCACTGACCTGTAATCTGTTGTTGGACGTCTGTCTGCCTGACATCCTTTCTGTCTCACTGAGCAAAACTGTACTGAAGAACAAACCAAACACATAGTTCACACTCATGACTCAAGAATGACCAATAATGCAGCTCAAGGGCATAGATTTGGTTTTAACTTTGGTAGGGATATTTTTAGTCAGATGGCTACAGTATACAGTTGTGACTTTATATAGATATGTATTTTCTGAAACATGCAAGAATAGTTCTCTGATTTTGAGTTTAATTTTATTTTATTGTTGTATTTAAACCAACAATCTGTTCTAAACCAACTCTGTGCTTCTTTCAGCTTGATGTTTGACATCAACACCTGAACTCAGCTCACCTGTGTGTGTGTGTGTGTCTGTGCTGTTCAGATGATGAAGTGTCTATTCTGTTATGTTTAAATGTTTAAACTATAAATATGAACTGTTTCAGATCCTTCACCACTCTCTCAAACTTTTTTACTTTACCATAAGTTCATTTTCTGGAGGCAGTGACTGAGGACTTTTTCAGTTACCAAGTTTTTATAGTGTATTTGCTTGGCAGCACAGTTTGTGCTGAATTGTACCCTGTGTTAGTGCGTTGTGAATTACTATTTTTTTGTGTCATTTGAATCATTTTAGCAGTCATGCGATTCTTTTGTGCATTTGACCCTAAGTGACAAATGGGGACAACAATTTTTGAAATTGGTCCAGTATTGAACAAGAGCACTTCAGCCAGCAACTGTGAAGTGGGCTGCAATGTACTGTAATTCAGTGGGTCAATGGTGCCTTCAATGTACGTCCACTAATTAAAAAATGCTTGTTTTTGCTGCTGACATGCTCAGGTTCTTCCTATGAGTGCTTTTTGTTTTTGTTAACCTTTCACTCGATCCAGTGTGTGATGGATTTTATGTCTCGAAACATTTTCAAAGACATAAATAAATAAATAAATATTCAGCCATGTCTTTGAAAATCTTTTTAGATAGCACTAAGGTACAAAACAACAAAGCTGAAATCAGCTAAATATTCAGCCACAACAGAGTATGACTGAGCCAAATGAGTCACTTAGATGTTCCAGGTGCTTTCAGCTTAGCCACAAGACAGTGATACATGTCAGCCACTTGAAATTGAATCTGCAAATCTCTTCTCTTTGGCTTAAAGGGCAGCAGCCATGTAGCTGATTCCAGATGAGGCACCTAAAGGTCATCCCTGAACAAACCATCTCTTTCTAATAGGGTGACACTCCATAGCATTCAGTTTTAAGCATCAGAAGTATTCATTTGGACGAGCTGGAAAGGGGACATGGTGATTGGATTTCTTTGTTCCCCTGTAACAGAAAACAAGCTAGGAACAGAGGCATCTAGGGCAGCGTGTTGCTGTGTGAGCCCCCTGCATATCCTCTAGTGTCACATAGTGCTGAAGTCAGACACTGTCCCAAAGTTATTGAACTGTACTACGCTCAACACGTTCCTCACAGGGCTTTGAGATAAAGTCAGCTGCTGCTCGGTTAATGTTTAAAGGGGGACAAGGTATCAACCAAGGGCTAATTCAACTGGGGTTATTCCTGGGGAGGAGAACAATCACACACATCCTCTTGAGCCTGTATGTCAGCGTATCACATCCAGGCGACAGTATTTATATCACTAACAGATAAGGTGACATCTAAGGGCTCTTATTGTCACGAGGGTAGAAAAGTCTAGAAACCAAAATCCCAAACCACTGCCTACCCCCATACCACTTTACCAACAAGTGTCACTCCAAATCAAGTAACACTCGCAGCTGTGGAGGGCACTTCTAACGAATGGAGATGGTATAAATGGATAGCCAAATTATGGGATGTCCTTGCCACGCTACTGGAGCAAGGAAGCAGCACCATGGTGACAGATAGGCGCTTTATCGCTTACTTTATGAAGTCATAGCATGCAGGAGTTTATGGGGTCAAGTGACCTCAGAAACAAAATGATATTGTCCTTATTTTTGTTTTACCTTTCTCTTTTGTTTTTGTTGAGACTGTGTGATGAAAACAAAGGTGTGTGTTTGATGTAAAATATTTGACAGAATTTTTAAATTTTTGTGTTGTTTCTTACATTCTCCTGTTGTACTTCCTGTTAGGACGATCGTAAGCCTGCACTGATGCAGACTCGCTATTTGAGGGTTTCACAGTCCACTTACACTCCACACTAAACTAAACTAAAACAAGCAGTGAAAAAATAATTGTGTTAACTGCATTGAAAATAATAGTTTAAAAAAAAGAAAACTAGATAAAAACTACAATGAACAATGCAAAACTAACTAAAACTAAACTGAATTGCAGATAAAATCAGTCTCCTCCCTCCATTTTTACTGTCCTGTTCAGTTTGACTTCTTGAGATAACAGGCTGACTCCACTAGGTGGCAGGATAGAGGATGCCTGCTGCCTTATAATGCACAAAAAAGATGCTTGACGTGCAATTTATGATTTTCTATAAAGAAGAAGAAGTTGTTCCAGGCAGAAAACGTCACAGCCCAATATGGGAATATATTGACTGCGACCCCGTAGTAGATAAAAGTGTGGTGATGAAGAGTGATGAAAACATTTGTCCACCTTCAAAGCTCTCACAGAGAAGGAGGAGACAGTTAACATACAGTGAGCTCACAGTCAGACAGCTGCACCCCGAACAGCAAACCTTATCTCAGTGTCAGCCATTAGTTTGTCCTTTTCAACATGGACATGCTAATTTCCAATAGAACTGCGAGAGGCAATTGTACGGTTCATTATATTGAAGTGGTTGGCCACAGGGCTGAATTCATGCCAAGTCATTCATTTGAATGGGGACAGTGCATCTAGGCTGCAGGGACAGAAAGGTGAACCTTGAATCAACTTTTGGAGAAACGCAACCCAACAATCACAGCTGGTGATCAGACTTTTTAGAGCTGTCCATCTCTGCCATGAGGAAGGAGAAAGTTGTTATTGGGAAGAGGGGAGCATTAAAAATAAAGTTAGGCTTTGCTTCCTCATTTTAAAAAAAGAAAAAGAGAGAGAGAGCAGTTGTAACAGGAAAGCCGGTCAAGGATGAGAATAATAAAACATTAATTTCTGATTTTTTCACAGCGGTTACAAACAAACAGGCTACACAACCCTACTGATACACTATATATCTTTATTTTTTATATTTTTTATGTGACTTAAAATGTAAATTAGTAAAATGATTATTTCACAGTAAATGTAAAAACAGAATTGTTTTTGTTTGTTGTTTTGAAATGTACTTAATCTTTTCAACTTGGTGTTTGTTGTAATTAATTATTGTTATCAAATTATTATATTTGTAATGTATGCAACCAGTGTGCTTTCTGAGGATTTACTCTTGATGGAATCCTGTTAACATCCTAAAAGTGTTTTAAAGCAGGTAAAAACTTCTGAATATTCTGCAATCTTCCTTCATGGAATTTAAGTTTTACTGTAGTGGTTAATAATAAGTTTAATGTGACTTGATAATACTTCTCCTAGGTTATCTAAGTAAGTCTGTGGTATTCAAAAGTACATTTATAGTGACTTCACAGGAGTAAACAATAACCTCTAATGGCTGCTCTAATGTATTCAAATCGCTTATGGGAAGTCTACAATATCTAGACTGATATTTACCTGCATCTTCTACCTCTACCTCCATCCATAAAATCTAATAACAGCAACTCACTGACATATAAATCATACAAACTACTTTTGACATCTGGCCTTCAGGATTAAAGCTGCTCCTGAGTTTTCATTGGGAAACTGCGCCACTGTTGTGGCCTTGTGGCAAAGCAGTGATACTGCAGCTGCAGCAGTTCACCTATCATGACTCCACTTTACAGGCTTCAATGATCAGAGAGCTGGCTATTATACTTAAGAAAATGTAAAACAATATGCATGGGTTGTATTTACCATCCTCCAAAAGCCCTTATTACAGTGTGTCTGAGTTTGACTAACAGAGAATATTTGGAAGCAGCTAAGCATAAAAAATATTTCTGAAACTATCAATCAATCATCAATCAATCAATCTTTATTTATATAGTGCCAAATCACAACAAAAGTCATCTCAAGGCACTTTACACATAGAGCAGGTTCTAAACCTTACTCTTTAATTTAAAGAGACCCAACATTCCCACATGACCAAGCACTGAGACAGTGGCAAGGAAAAAACAACTCCCTTTTAACAGGAAGAAACCTCAGGCAGAACCAGACTCAGAGTGGGAGAACATCTGCTTCGACCGGTTGGGGATGAGAGGAGAGAAAGGAAGGATAGGAGAGAGAAGCACATTGAAAATCAACAATGAAGCTAGAAGGTCCGGGACTGGAATCCGTCATCCGGACGTCTACAGGCCCAGATTACCTGTGAGACGAGAAAGCACAGACAACTCCAGGGAAGAAGTTTAGGTTATTGAATGCAGTAATAGAACATGAATGTTAATGGATATAGATGGATGGATAGAGAGAGAGAGAGGGAGGAGGAGAGAGGAGCTCAGTGCATCATGGGAGTCCTCCAGCAGTCTAAGCCTATAGCAGCATAAACTAGGAGCTGGTCCAGGACCAGCATCATTTTGAGACAGGATGTGTCTGATTTTTGTAATAGCAGATGAAAAAAAGCAGTCCTTGAAATTTGTTTTTGTGGGAATTGAAGGACAAATCCTGATCAAATATAACTCCTAGATTCCTTATAGTGGTAAACAGTCTGTGGGGTTTGGTGCCTGGTCCCTGTTAGGCCTGGACTTTACTGGTGAAATGAACTGAGCACATTGTTTGTCTTGAATTAAGGCCAACATCGAAATCAAAAAGCCTGCTCTGAGTTGTCCCTTTTCCCCTCAAACAAAGGAAAGGGGATCAAAAGGGTCTCCCTACCCCCTTCCTTTCTTGACTAGGGTCAAATCACCCTAGAACTCATGATCCCTTAATCCCCTTGGTCCTTGTCCCTGATGGGCTGTGAGACACCCAGTGTCACTTCTAGCCGCTGACCAGACTCTTTAAAATGGGGACGCGCGAGTAACGCCTTGTCTTTACCAGCCAACAAGCAAATGAGACGCTATCTCTGTTAGCAACTGGCTTAAAAAGGTAAGCAGGCATGTGTATTCCTCCTCCACCTTTGGTTTGAAGCTTCAACTCACTGGACGAGAGCTTGTGTTTAATGTGTCCGTGGAGGAATTAAGGTAAGAGACCAGAGATAGTGAAAATCTGTGGACAGACCAACCACTTCATTTTCTTCACATTACGTCTCTACCTCTGTTAGCAACTTAGCTGCTTGTGAGTTAACGCCAACTTGAACAAGAGGAATAACAGCTTTGTTAGCTAGCATTAGATAACACGTGTACACGGCCTCTACGCTGTATGCATGTTTATCTGTGTACAAATCTCACCATCTTCTCTCTCTCTCTATCTCTCTCTCTCCTCTCGCTCCACACACGTACACGTACACATATTCACCTCCCACACCACTCAGCTGGTGGTGAAGTAGCATAGGATAAAAGCTAAACTAAGCTAAGCTCATGTTTGTCCAGTGGACACGGCCCCTGTATCTGCCCCTCCTGTTCTTGTGTGACGAGGCTCCCTTGAACACCTCCACTCTCACACACCCCCCTCCTCTCTCTTACACACACACACACACACACACACACACACACACACACACACCTATCTATTTGTACAATCATAATTATACACAGCTGTTGTTTAGTGTTAGTGTTAGTGGTAGAACTATTGATTAACCTGTTAATTGATATATTGTTCATAAATTGTTTTTAGCTTTAAAGAGAAGCGTTTTTGTGATCATTGTGCATGTGTTAAGATGGCTGATCAAAATAGTGCTTGGACTCTAATCCTTTATTTCTCTCATTTGTATTATTGATTGAGGCTAATTTTACTTGGCTATTGTTCCCGGTTTCAGGGTGGTGCCCCAAATGAATAACTAGAATTGATCATTCTTAATTTCTTATTAATAATGAATAATTATTAAGGATAATTATTAACTGTTATTTATAACCAAACGCTCTCCCTTCCACTCTTACATCTTGTGGTCAATTTCATAACACCTGTAATACCACACTAGTTAAATAAACCATATTTCAAAGGCCTTTGTAAAGCTGAAACAAAGCAGTCATGGATGAAATGCATGACTTGGTTAAGTGCCAGCTATCAGAGTAAAATAGAATTTTCTGACACAAATACAACAAATAATGCTTTTCCTATAAGCACCAGAAATGTAAAGGGCAGGTGAAGTTAAATCTAGAAAGGACATGCATGTATAATAATGAGGCTAAAAGCAGTTGAGAGCTGAGTTTCTTGCAGTCACATTCCTTGGCTTTTTTTTAATCACAGATCAAACACTTCTGAAGAGAGGTATCACATGATTCTCACTGAGATCTCTCCAGTGTGGCAGTTTAAACATGGCTAATAATTCAACACTTGACCTGTTATGGAAAAACACAAGTCTTATGTAATTCATGTTAGAACTCAGTGGGAGAAGGTGTTCCCTCTGTCCTTTAAAGAGGCACTCTACCCTTTCTCCTGCCATCTGGCTTCCATCTACTATGACTCATGTTTCAAATAATCCACTGCAGCAGAGCGGTCAATGGGGTCCTGTAGACAATTAAAGGACAAAGACATGCAATATATCCTTACTTTGTTGTTAGTGGAATGGTCTGTGTTCAATCAACATGAGGTTTTAAGGATAATGTTTAATTATTGCTGGGTTTTTTTCAAATAACCAAACGCATATGACAATTTTCATGGCATTAAATGATATCAGACATTTGAAGTACTGCTACTATTTCCTGAATGTTGCAATTTTCATAACACAGAATAAAAAGTAAAGCTCGTAAAGTTTGTCCCCAGGATGGCCATAGAAGGAAGGTCATTAAGTCATTAAAGTGGGTTCAACCCCAATGATTGTTAATATTTAGAGGTACCATGTGGAGTTTTTGAACAGTGGCCCTACTGTGGAGCAATGTGTTGATGACTAGGTCCTTATTTTGTTTATGGTGGGCACATGCTATTTCACTGATCGCCGATGCTGATGTGCACAGTAATGTAGCAAACCACCAGCAAAAGGCAGGGAAGAAGACTACTGCTGACAAACAGAGCTTACATTTCAAAATATTCAGAAAATTAGCATTGAAAATATTTGAATAGGAAGGAAGTGCATTGAACATGGGGGCTCAGGAGGTAGAGTGGTTGTCCACTAATCTGCAGATCCACAAGTTGATTCTTGGTTCCTCCAGTCCACATTTCAAAGGGTCTTTCGGCAAGATACTGAACCCCAAATTGCTTCTGCACCATTGATGTGTGAATGTGTGTGTGAATGCATTAGATCTTGCTGATGAGTAGGCACCATGCATGGCCATCAGTGTATGAATGTGTATGTGAATGGCTGAATGTTGATTGCAGTGTAAAAGCATTTTGACTGATCAGAACACTAGAAAGGTGCTATACATGCAGACCATTTACCATCAACATGCCTGTTGGGCCTCAAAGATATGCACATGTAATGTATATTGGTGAGAAATATTTTGGTTGGTTATATGAAAACCTTTATTTCAGTGTATCTATTAGATATCAATGCAGATCCAAAGGAAGAATAAACCAGCAATCAGACCTATGTCCAGAAGGCAATAAGAAATCAAGCGCTTACTCAACTTCCTCCACACAGACCTGAAATAATGCCTGGTGAGACTGCAGAGGGCACAAAACCTAAGAATTCAATGAAGAAGGAGAGGGCAAGAACATTGTTCTATAAAGTAATATTGCATACTATTCTTAAGAACATATGAAGTGAATCATGTGTAGTAGACTATGAGAGGACTGTTACAGTTTTACCTCAGAGAACAGCAATCTGACGTTTTGAGCTGAGAAAAGATGAAGCGGTGACACATGAAATAAGAACCTGTCTGCTGAGGAAGAGAGGATATGAAGTTGGCAGCAGGGAGAGTGTTGACTTCAGAGACAGAGAAACCAGAATAACCTTTCACGATAAACAACGTCTAAAATAGATCAATGAGAGGCAGCTGATATTAATGACCTGTGAGACATTTCTTATGTGTTGTCATCTGCTTAACACCTTACTCCTTCTTCTATACAGTGACTGGAGCCAGACGGTGGCATGTGACCATCTGTATCCAAACACACAACTGTGTCTTTTGATGAATTTCTACCCTTTTAGCTTCTGCTTTTGCCATTTGTGTGTTTTATCAATGGTGTTTCTGTGATACGGCTAATGGATCCAGGAATATCCTTAAGGGTATGATTCAAGGCAAAAGTCTTGCCTAATGACAATAATAATAATGATGATAATATATATAATATATTTTTTACAGCAGCTGTACGACAAAATAAATTGTGCTTCACTAAAGAATGTTAAAATAACATAAAACATATAAGAAAAAAAACATTAATGTAATATAAGGTGACAAATTAAAAAATAGTAAAAATAGTAAATAGTTAAATTAAAGAAGCTAAAAAAGAATACACAGCAATGTGAAGGTGACTGAAAGAAAAGCTAGTGGCTAAAGTGAAGACAAAAGGTTTTAGATATTGTTTTCATCACTACGTAGTGAGCTTGCTTCTCTGATATCTAAAGGTAAGGTGTTCCATAGCTTTGGGGCGTAATTGACAGAGGTTGCATCGCCAATTTCCTTTTGGCTATTGCTGAAAACCTCCAATGAAGCAGCAGCAGATGATCACAGTCTTTTTGAAGGCAAATAGTTAACAAGGGAATTCATCATGTAGCTTGGTCCTAGCCCATTAAGAGCTTTGTATGTGAGGAGGAGGACCTTAAAGTCAAGTCATTCATTTATATATTGCCTGAACTCCAGTAATAGAGTTTATGTCTGCATCAACATTAGGTTGAGCAGACATGTACAGTTGTATATCATCTGCATAACAATGGAAACCTACATTGTGCTCTCTCATGATATCACCAAGTGGCAGCATATACAATATAAAATACATATAAAATACATAATGGACTGAGGTAGCTCCATTATGGAACCCCAAAATAATTATGTTCCTCAGGCACATGATCTCCAACCAGTTTAACACACAGAAGGTGTGTTAAACTCAGAAAGATCAATGCAACTTTCAAGATGATTGATTAGGATATCATGGTCAGTCATATGAAATGCAGCACTTCAGGCCTAAGAGAGTAAGAATTTAGCTTACAATCATCTGAGTTTAGCCTCAGGTCACTGATTATTCAGTAAGAGCTGTGTCAGTGCTGTGGTTTGTTCTAAAGCCTGCTCGACATCCCTCCAGAATATTTTCTTTAAGACAGAAGTTTATCTGCACTGAAACCATCCTTTCAAGTATATTACTAATAAATAGAAGTGTGAACAAGCATCTGGAAAGATGCCTGTTTGAAGTGATGTATTTATAAGGACTTGAAACACTGTCACACACACACTCTTTAAAAGTTAAAGTTGTCCACTAGAATGTTTAAGTTAAGCCAACTGCTGGCAGAATTACATTCATTCAAAGCAATGTTTTGAGAATGGTGAAGTAGCTTTTTGACCACAATAAAACACATTTCTAATTAACATGAACTTAATAATTGTCAACATGAATGTATTTAAGTATTTAAGACAGAATAACAGAATCCTGAGTGAATGCAAATATGTGTTATTAAGCTTCGGTGAGTTTCAGCCACAGACTGTATAAAAGAAATGGAGGTAACATCCGTGCATGCAGGAGGGGGAAACTGTGGGCTGTTTACATGTCATCAAATAAGTATTTTACATTAACAGAACTTGAAATTAAACTATTTTTTGATTAACTGAAATTTTTAAACTCAGACAAGTCATGATAGTATATTGAATCAATGGGCATAATTTGTGTGTCATCCAAGCTCAATAAAAAAACAATTACAAGTAAAATGTCGAACAGTATCTCAGAACTTGATATTTTATTTCACAACAATATATTTAAGTAATGACGAGAGGTCCCCTGAATTAGGTTAGGGGAGTTAGGGTTAGGGTTAGATGAAGTGGAGTTTTGTTCACTGACAGTTATCAATACAAGTGAATTTTCCCATGGTTACATAATTTTCACAGGATTTGCCGGGATCAGCGTTTATATCAGCGGCAATATTGAGGACTTTGATACCGAGGCTCTAATTGAGGACTGTATTAAACACTGGGTGTGCAGTCAGGCACAATGAAACAATTGTATTTTATCTTATCACCAAATCACAACAAAAGTTATTTTAAGGCAGTTTTCACATAGAGCAGGTCTAGACTGTAATTTAATCTAAAAAGACCCAACATTCCTCCATACTGCTGATAAGAGAGAGAGTTTGAGAGAATGACACACACAGACACACAGAGGCTGAGATGAGATGGGCTAGTCCTCCTTCCTGGTTCTCCTCAGACAGGTCCTCTTCCACACCTCATCTTTTTATTAGACTGTTCCTCTGTCATACAGTATGTGCTCTTCACAACATATTGTATGTTGAAAACATAATGACTCAGGCATTTATGGCATGTTACTGTCGAGTACTGGGTTGACTATTTAACAGTTTGGTCTCATTTTACTGTTGGAGGCTATTTTTAAATGTATATCATGGGCACATAGTGGTGGTTATGTCTTACTTAAGTTTATGCAAACTAGGAAATAACTGTTGTGGTCATTTAATGTATGTAATGGTCATCATCAGCACCACAATTCAAAGTATTATCAAGGAAAGACTTACCACCTGGTGTGACTAGCAGCAGTATTGCTTTAAAGCTGCAATACTGCACAGCTTGAGGCAAATATGGTCAAAATGAATGCCTGTCCAATCAAACTGAGTCACAGGTCACTATTTATGACCTCCTGTCCAATCAAACTGTTTTACACAGTAGAATTATTGACCCTCTGTCAGACCAAACTGCCTAGAAGATCAATATTTTTGCCCCTCGGTCAGACAGAACTGCCTCACAGGTCAGTGTTCTTCTATGCTTTTTCACCATTCATTTTATGGCCACTCACTGCTTTTTTGTGGCATTTCTTTAATGTTGGGTCAGACTTCAGAGTAGCACACAGGCAGTCTTGAATTACCAGGAGAGACATGCCGTTAGGGGATCTGGCATGTCAGGGCTGGTGGAGCACAACAGCTTGTCAGCATCTTTTTTTTTTTTGTTACACGTAACTTGGCTGACACATGACTTTAATTAACCTGATGCCTTTTGATTGCTGCACACAACACTGAGAAGATTGTTGCTGCTCCATGCATTTAATTGTCACACTGTTTGCAATGACAAGTTAAGGTCTGTGGCAGTAAAAATGAGAGAATTTTAGAGAATTACTTTGTGTAACTGAGACAGGCACATTTGGAAACAGGTAATGGTTCCTCAACAACAGGGTTAAACACTAGTGATGGAGATTCCACTCTCCACAATATTAGTTTAGCTTCACCAGCCACAGTTTACTGTTTAGCCAGAGCTTCTGACATAGAGGCTAATCTGATGGTGCTGACATCATGAAGGTATAATCAGAGAACCCAGGCTCACAACACCAGTGCTTTCAGCAAAATACAAAGGATGATTCAGCAACTTCGGATTACCACTACCAGAGTGCCACTACCCTCTGCCTCCTTATGGAGGTGCTGAACAGACTGGTGACATTCGGATGGACGGCAACGTTGACAACGAAGAAAAAATACAGGCAAAATGAGCATCCATGAGCTGCTGCTGTCAGACTCGCTTTGTCCGCACATGGAACACAAGAGCTTTGTCAGTCACTAAAAACACATTCATGGACCCTACAGGCTCTCCAAGAGGCTCTCTGCTATGTGTGTGTATGTGAGGGAGTATCAGTACATAGCCGCTGCTGTTTATTATGTGAATGTTTAGCCTACTGTCTTCACTTGTCAGCTCTCAATATCTTGTAAAGCTCAATGCAAGCTATGAACATAATAGATAGTGAAGTACTACCATTTAAAATGAATGAGTGTTCTGAATCTGCTGAGCTGTAAGATTAATACATTAATCTAACATGTTTCAGACCTGCCTGAGTCACATTAAAAGCTGTGTTTTTACATTTAAGTAGATGATGTTATAGTAAAAGAAATAAAATACATGAAAATTCAGACCTCTGATAATTAAACTCACTGTGTGCTGAAATGTAGAGAAAAGCCTTAAACACAGGAAACCAGATACAAAACAAGGGCAAATTGAACTTTATGGGAATGTTAGTGCAAAATCTTTTGTGGACTTTAAAACAGAGGAGATTTCAGTCCCAAATGCTGCACAATTCACACTGCTATTAGTGGGTGCAATCTATTTCTTGTGGATGTGACCCTTTAAATATCATGGGTGAACATAGATATTTCCTTTAATTCTGTTTCTTATATACTGTTAGAATCCTTTCATTCACACTTTTTCTTTCTGAACACTATCAAAATCCATTCTCCGTTCTGACATCACCATATCTGACCAATGATTAACCATCTAGCCAAACAGACTCTTAGTGCTGCTCTTTAAATATCATTGCAGTTCTACACTTTACTCTACTATTATGCAATCTGCTTCCTTCCCATCACCGCTATGACCTCCATGTTGTCCAGAGAGAACCAAATAAAGGTCCACTAACCATCTGTTGGCTCCATTCCACCACCAGCAGCATCTAGACTCTAGGGGGTCTTTGACCTTTGATCTTTTATCTTTACAGGGGTTTACACTTATGAAGATGTCTCACATTGGCAGAGTTGTCAAAATCTCTGTTTTGCTAATTACAGTGAACATTGTTATTCACTTTCAATTGACCTATCCTTAATGAACTGGAAGTTGCTCACTTCCTCCTGATGAGATTATTAAAATATGTATCAAGCCATCTCTAATTGTGTTATCCTGTTTGTCCCATTTATGTAATTTGGTCCATCATACACACATCTATTACATGTTGGTTCATCCTGGGAGAGGGATGTTGCTCCTCATTTCTTCCCCATTAAAAGGTTCTTTTATGGAGTTTTTCCTTATTAGAATCAGAGGCCTGAGGACAAAGGATGTTGTGTTGCTGTACGGATTATAAAACCAAATTTGTCATATGCAGCTATAAAAAAAACAAAAAAACAACTTTACTTGACAAGACAGGACAAGACTTTTCAACAGAGACTGATGAAAAGAACATTATTAGTTAACACATACTTTTCGGAGTGATTTTATTTGTGCTCATATAGGTACAACACAATGTGATCAGACAGAGTTACTTTATTCTTTTTTATTATTAACTTAATATAATTGCTCCATTTCCCTTTTGCTTTTGTGGTTTCTGAATGTTTGTGCAATTCAGGGATTATTTCAGAAGCATGCAAAATTGCAGCTTTAATAAAATGATTCTTTAAGCCATCCTCCAAAGACATCCTCCATTCATTTACAGCAGTCATAAAAGTGTGTGGCAACATTCCTGTTTGTACAATTTATCATTCAACACAGGTTTTCACACTTTTGCCTTTAGACTTTATTTCAAGCCTTTAAATTTTTATTTCAAATATGGACTGTCTAGCCTCTCCAATGATCTTACTCTTTCCATCTGCAGGCCCTGGCAACCTGTTATCATCATCAGTATGAACCTCTGGACCCAGACATGTAATTTTCCACGTATGACTGTCATCAAGCAGTGACAGATGGAAAATGAATAAACCTTCCCAAGTTTTGTTGATTATTTCAGTTTACAGAAGTTTCAGATTATTTTCCGATCATTAACTTTCCGTGCGCATCAGCTGGTTCTTTCTCATCTCCAGATTATAAATTATCTGATCATTCTAATTATAGAAGCTTTGGGAAGTTTGAGAAAGAATATCTCAAGGTTTCTGACATGGATTTCAGATGGTGTAAAGTAAGGTTTTCCATGCATGAGACATTCATCACTCATTTTCCAGCATCATTGGGGGAAAATACCAGCAGAGAGGCATTTAGAGAAGGCTTAGTTATCAATAATGGAACAATACATCACAGGGAAGTTGCATTTTTTTTGTCTGTTCTCTTTTTCTCTTCCTCAGTCTGAAACTGAAGCTAGCCAGTACTTCCTCTCCGTCTGTTTGTGGTTGCTTTCAGAGAAACAGTACCCAGTGCAGGATTACTTACTGATGAAAGTGTGCATTTCCTAAAGTAATCCTGCAGAGTACCCTAGCATACACACATGCTCATCCCATTACATTTCATCCATCCTGCTGCACTGGCAGACCTCTCTGTTGATCCTCTCCTCCTTAGCAGAGAGCACCCACATCAACAAGATGGTTCTGCTGGTCAGGATCATTTTGCAGCAACTCCCAGCATGCAGTGTGCCTTTAAAATGCTACTTTAAATCTGGCAAATCACAGTGAATGAGATCATGTATCTCAGTGAGATTTATCATATAGTCACAGTTCAAACAACAGCTGCATATAAGCTTTATTGATTCTATCTTTAATGTTAGATGATAATATGGGTCACAAAGATGTACTGCATTATGTTATACAAGGATATTTCAAACTTAAAATCTACTTTAAATCAATTTCACAAAATCATTTAACATCAAGGTCTTCTAGTTTGTAGCTGTGATCCTGCATCCAATTGATTGTGCAAATGTCTGTTCTGTTTTTGTTTTTTTACTTTGCAAACCCATTAGCCATTGGGCCTCTATGCTCAAAAGCTCAATAATTGTAAAGTTGGTATATTGAAAAAGAAATGATGCAATAAAGGCTGATTGAAACAAATGTAACCCTTTACAATAACAAATGAGGAAGGACATTATACCGAAGAACAGATGGGAAGATGAATGAATGAATGAATGAATGAATGAATGAATGAATGCCTTTATTGTCATTGGATGTTCACATACAATGTCTCTCGTGAAAGAAAACAGTTTGCATTCACTCTGCTCAAACACACTCTCACATACACTCACATAAAATATAATAAGTTAAAATATGATAATAAAGTCCTGTAAAAAGGATAGGCTAAAATACATCTGCAGTATTGCACTGTCACAGTCTATTCTGCTCTTCTCCTGCTGCCGGTAACTTTCCAGTTCATGTATTGTATCATTTCAGGGCCCTGTAATGATACAATAATAATATATTAGTAGTTAATGATTAGTTCATTATAATCAGGTGTGATGTCAGGCATGTATGTTACATGTTTAACCCCTTCTGTCACCATAGTCTGGCTGATAAAACCAACACAGGATAGAAGATTAAAGAAGAGAATAAAACAAGAGAGAACACAAGCATCTCGCACTTTTCAAGCATTTGTATTCACTATGTCATACTGAACATGAGTTCTCATCCATCATGCATGATATCTGCTATCCTGCATCTGTGAACCATTCCTGATGATTCTAATACAAGAAATGAAATAGATTAAAGTTTGAGTTCATTATGTCATTCTGTCATATTGTCTTGAATGTATTTGCATACAAATCATGAAGAACATGGATTGTTTCAGTTTTTGTTTTACCAAACTACAATTTCATGGAAACATAACTAATTGTGATTTTTAATGTTAATGTAAGGAATGATTTGGATATAATTCTGTTGCACATATGTATGCAATTTGCTCTTATTACATAAAATCAGATTGGTATCATGTACATATAAGGGGAAAAATCTACCACAAGACAACATAAGCTGTGGTCAAAGTATCCTCTGTGCTCCCAGTAAAGGCCATCTGGTATTGTCCCACGCTCCCCCACTGTGGGCTTATATTGGAGACACTGTATATCCAGCCCAAAGGACTCAACTGAATAGAGAAGGCTAAGTCTGTAAAGCCAACTGTGGCCAGCAGCCAGGGAAAAGGGAATTCTCTGCAGTAGAACAGTATTGTGATGTTATGGAACCACCTGTTACTCCTCTGCTTACTGCTTTGATTTTAAATTTAGTGCCGTAAACAAGAGGGTAATTAAAGCTAATGAAACCTCTGTCAATGCTGGCTCTGTCCTGTTTGAGTTGTGTTAACCAGAAGGAGGAGCTCTGGTCCTACTCACTGTCTGCACACAGTACTGTATACACACAACAGGAGCTGAGAGCCTCACATGTGAATTTGGCTTGATGCTGTAGAACACTTAATAATCACAGTTAGGCAATAAACAGCTCAGTGTCTTCTCACAGACAGACTAGCAGAGCTGGGATGAGGTTTATCTCACCTTGGTGACTTCTGGGTTAGAGTCACAGTCTCTACAGAGCAGCAGGCCTGGCTGTGTGTTATGATAACAATAGTATACTCCCCAAAAGCACTGATCTCTAGCAGGTTGGATTTTCATTTCTGTAAATATTTTTTAGAAGCAGCACAGCTGTTGCGTAGACAGCCACTTAATGACTTACTAAACTAAGAGTTGAGCTAAAAAAGAAGAGTTTCAGTGTACAGACTGCAACTTCTATGATGGAAAGAGGGAAACTTACTCTACTACACTCAAGAGACTAAGGATGAGTGTACATACTATTGTTATGGGAAAGCATAAAAGTGTGTAGATAAGTAGATCAGTAGATCAGTCAATTCATTATAAAATGTGAAAATTACTCAGGCATCAAACCAAGATATTACTAACATATCAGAATTTAACCAACTTATCTTATATCTAATACATAATTATATAATCATTTAAACTTATGACAGTATCATAAAACCTATAATATTGTACTATATTGTCTACTATCCCATAAACGCCATTGTTTCTATGTTGAGGAACATTTTGGGCAAAACATAACAAAAATATAGGTTGCAACTTCATGGATCATGGACATAAACCATGCAGACACTATTCCCCACATAAACCTGTATTTATAAAAACTGAACGAAATATAAGGTGAGGGACGGTATCTATATAAAACATTGTTTGTTTAGGTTGATAACTAACTAGCACTGAATAAATATTGAATAAAGTATTATAGTTTGTGTTGCAGTTTTTTTCCATGCCCAAGTATTCATAAAGTGTACATTTCATCCCCATTCTTATGCTTCCTTTTGGATTAGGTACTGTGGGTGTCTCAGACCTTTATGAGTGTTTTCCTTCTCTTGCTCATCTCCAATCATGACTCCTCCTCATGCATGCCAAGTTCCTTAAAGACAATAAAACACACACGCATGTCGGTTTTGGTGAAACGTCAGTAAGCAGTGCCATCTACTGTTTGTTTCATTGACAGCTGTAAAGACCGGCGGAGCAGTGAGCATGTTGATATTAAAACGCATGCCTGGTTAAGGGAGTGTCTCCATACATTTATGGCTAATTATGGGAGTAGAAATTGAGTAGTTCCATAATGACTGAGTTCTAATTTCTTCTAATCTAATTTTTTAGATTGTCTTTGGTCCACACACGGACTGTGTTTTAGATCACTATTTTTGGGAAAACCTCTTCCAGGGTGAAGATGTTCATAATCTCTGGTCTCAGTGTAGACAGAGAAAATGTAGGTTTTGTCAACATTTTATGCAATGGTGGACATGTTCAAATTGGTGCTGGTTGTAACCTTCTTAACAGGACTATTTATATGTTTATTGAGGGTGAATGCCTTTAGATTGTCAATACAGGTGGTTCAAGAACAATAAGTGAAATATGTAAAAGTAATTATAGTCCACTTGGACCGTGTGAGTCTAAAGTAGAGGAACTTATAGTAGGGTTTCAGAGACCATGGTACCCCTCAGTGCATTGGGCCGTGGATGGGATCCATGTGGAAATAAAGCATCTATCCACAAGGTTTTCTCTTAACATACCATGAGGTGTCCATGACTTTGTGCTGTGTTTTAGTTCTGAATTCTGCAAAAGTCATTGCAACCTCACTTTGCGTGACATGAATAGCAAATATTTTGAATTGTTTTGGCTGTCCCCTCTAAATCATTACTACTAGCAGCTTGTCATCAATGTCTCCCTGACATTTGTCAATGCTGTGTTGGCTGTCTCTATGCATACAACCAGTCAAACTCTCACTGCTCGACTGTTGAAGTGAAGACAGGGTTAGGGTCTGTATATAGGCTTTTCTTTACCTACATAGTCTCAAACTCTTCAGTGCTTTCTGCTCATTGTCCACTACATTACCAGCAACACACTTTTCCAGAAACTGGATCACCTCAGCATCTTCCACTTATTTAAAATAGTCTTTTTTTCATTGCCTACATATGAGAAATAGTTATCACCTCTGTCAAAAACTACCTGAGACCATTGGCTACATGACTCAACAACCTGCCTGCTTATGGTACTAACTAGATGCTAAGTGTTAGCATAGCATGCTAACTGGATATGTGATACGTTCCGAGGTTTCTCTCCATCATAAATCACTGGATAACTGTCTCTGTGTAACTCTGGGCTGTTAACCTGTTGGTGGAGGTGAATTGCGCAAGGATTTTAGCAACCGAAAATAATCCTGGGGGAATAAAAACACAGTGGGGTATCTTCTAATAACTCCCTCTCAAGAACTTTATTGATACATGCCCATTGATATATGCATTCAGATTCAGATTCACTTTAATAGTCATTCTCATGCATTTGCATACATAAAAACAAAATTATGTTTTGCTTAAAAAAAACCCTAAAATAATGGGAGGCATATCACATGTCAATCTCAGCACTTCTCATTGTGTGATAACTAGTGGGGGTGTAGAGGACCAGGACACAGACTCAGAGCAGAGCAACGAACACAGGTTTATTTGGTGGAGAAAGGTAGGTTGGAACGGGAGGAGAAGGCTCGGGGCGAGGAGCGGGAAGCGAGGAGGGGATCCAGGCGGCGAGGCACTGGAGCGGGTCCAGGGAGGCAGCAAGCTGAGCAGGAGCCGGATGATTACTGGGACACGAGGAAACATAACAGAAGCACGAGGAAAACACACACTGAAATCAACATCAGCCTGCCATGGTGAACTGTAACAATCTGGTGGAGAATGACAGGAGAGCCGGAGTATTTAAACTAAGAGTGGTAATGAGGTGATGAGCTCCAGGTGTGCATCCTGCAGCCGCTGCCTGTGCCTGACACCTGACCCTAGGAGAGAGTGAGACAGACAAGGGAGGAAGAGGAAAGACAGACTACACAGGGAAATTGTCCATTTGGCCATGTGACAGTAGCTACAACATATAGATTCATTTTTACAATATATTTTTTCATATGCCAACAACAATATTGTACATGTTACCCTCCAGTTAGATTTTTTTAGCTTTGTAAATTATCCAAGATTGCTAATAATATAATAATAATATAATACTTGATATTCAGTAAGATGGTGAGCTGCAGGTGTAAATCAAATATTCTTCCCAATGTTAATTTTTTGCTTACCATACTGACCTAAACACTGGATATAATCAAGGACTGACGTGGACAACTGTATAGCCGTCAGTGACTGTGTGTGTGTTACATTGTGAAAATGTGTGAATGTGTGTGTGTGTGTGTGTGTGTGTGTGAGAGAGAGAGAGAGTCTGGAGACAGCTTAAATGAGGTCGCCAGGTCACTTAAGGACATGGAAAAGGGGGCGTGTCTCATTTAAGGAGAGTGTCAGACTGACCATACACTCAGAGGGCCTCCACCCACATTGCGGTGACTCTTCATGGTATGAAAACTGGAACCAAAATAACCAGAGCATTTCAGCACAGTCATGAGAGCTCTGTGAGTGACACAACCATGATCCTCGTCGAGTGAAAGAGACACCCAATATGGATTTGTACAGAATGAAGACGAGAGAAGAATGTTTAACCATACGCTGTGGACTGAATGTTCCATTTGAGGTTTGATGTTGGTAATGACTGACTACCAGGGAGCATATGACACAGTGTGAGGTTAATAAGGTCATAATCAACTCAAATGAGCACAAAATATTCATTCTGTCATAGAAATTAAAAGGATAAGATCAGAGATACTCACATTTTTATTTGTCAACAATCCCACGTGCAGAGCCAGTTTGAAAAAAGAAACAATGACAAGAGACCAAAACTCTGTAGAGTCAAGACTAAAACTGTGTGTATGCACAAATCCAGAGATATGCATACACATTGTATCATTAGAGTCACAAAGCTGTGTGTGCATATGGTTCTATTTAATCTTTGAAAGGCATGAGCCTCATTTCTACTACCACAATTAACCATAAATAAATGAAGGACCACATTGCGACCACATCATTAATACATCACATGGACCTGTAAACCACTATCAACAGTCATATTTTATCATCATTTTAGACATGAAACATGAAATCAGTGATAAGGTGCATCACAGTTAGGGATAAAATAAAAAAAAATATTAAAAGGTGAAGTAAAATGCACAAAACACACAAAAGTAATTAATCAATATTAAGTGTATAAACTCACTTTTGATTGGCATTTCACAGATCATCACATAAAAAATCACATCTCACAGCACATTTGGTTTTTATAAATACCAGTTTATGATGGGGAATGGCATGTTGTACATACTGATCATACAATAAGAAAAATATGTACAATAAAATTACACTTAATATTTCACAGAAAGGCAGTGCTGTCAGGATTATGCTTTTATCTTCACAATGAGTAAACCTTTTAATGAACCTATCTGCAAGTGGTGGCACACTTTATCGATTAAACATTCACAGACAGCATATTTACTTTGTCTTCTCTTGTACAGTATCTGCTCATAGCAACTACAAAGCATGACTAATCTCAAAGCAATTGGTTACGGTCAGGGGAAGATGATGGTTTTGGTTAAATATTTGGTTAAAAGTCAACTGTGACACTGACTTTTTCAATCCTACACTGAAACACCATCATCTCCTTATCCAAGTGTTTTATATCTCTAAACCGACCCACATGTAGAATGCAGGATGTAAACTCCTTTAGTGTTACAGTCTTACACTGTGTATGCCCATCATCCACCTCGATGTACAGAACACTAAAATAACACTTCCAAATTTCAAAAGAATGTGACCAATGAAAAGGCAAAAAATACTTTTCTATAGCAAAGACAATGAAATGTCCATCATAGAAAAATATGCAGCTATTTAGATAGATGTTGTTGTTCTAACCACACCAACATTATGGACCATACAAGCACATGCACAATATATTTTCAACTCTTTGCCTCACTTGCATTCAGACCTGTTGCTTCATGGTCATTTGTCAGACTCGATGTGGAAAAAGGCCATTTCCAACCTGAAAATAGTCTATGAGGAGGGACACAGGGGCAGTCAGTTAACGGAGCGCTGTAAGGCCTTAAAACTGCTCTCTTAATGCTGAGCAAACTCATTCAGCATGCCTGTAATTGCATGCAAAAAAGCTTGTTACAACAAAGTAAAGTGACATCGCCCGCATTTATCCGGCCAAGCATTTGGCAGGCCGTGTCTCTGAGGTTGGCGTGCAACGTGGATGACAGTCTTCACATCTTCCAGCCAGTGGACCTATCATTATGGTTCCCCCAGGCGCAAACAGGCATTTTTCCTCAAATCCATGCTTTTACTTTCCTTGTTATAAAATATGCCGCCCACGCAAATACAGCTTCACCAATTTAGATTTAACTACACGGTTGCCATTATAGCTATTCTTATTTTAGCCTGGGGCCACTGGGAGTCTCTTCTGAGCTGTGACTGTGAGACGCCGTAGACACCTCCAGGAGCATTGAGACATTTTTGAGTTTTATGGACCTTGGTTGGCCAAGACATTGCTGCAACATCCACAAGTCTCTGGTGTGGCTTACAGTGGTCTATAACTGACATCAATTATAGTCATATTTTCACAACAGAATAGAAAAGGTTAGATAATTAAGCAAAGAAATGTGGCTCCTTGTTGTCACATTTTGTACAGCTATTTCTGCTAGTTAGGCGTTGACTGCATTGTGTTGGGTTGGGTGGAGGAATGATAGGATGTTAGGCATGTACTATTTGTGCGTGTGCATCCAGGATCATCATAACCAGATACCCAAACCACCTCAGCCTTTGGTGTAATGAAGCAGTGGCTTTAATCTAAGCTCCCTCTGCAGGTCTGAGGTCCTTACTCTATCTCTAAGGATGAACCCGGACATCATAATGAGGAAACTCATTTCAACTGCTTATATCTGCAATCTCATTCTTCCATTCACAACCTGAATCTCATAACCATAGGAGGGAATTGGAAAGTAGATTTACTGGTAAATTGAAACACAATAATCCAGTACAATCACATTACATCATATCCTCTCTTGTCAACAAGATATTTGTCCTCCACTTAGGACAGCACATCACTCCCAATCTTATAGTTTTCTACCATTTTCTGGCAGAGAATAATGGCATCAGACTTGGATTTGCTGTTTTTAATACTGACTGCATGGTCTGAAGAAGCCAACGGAACCACTTCCCCAGAGTTCTCAAACTCTATATTGTCTAACTGTGTCAGTCGAGTTAAGGAGCTTCCAAAGTGTTTCTTCCACCACAGCTCTCCTCTTCTGCTAAAAACAGCCCTGCTTCCCCTTCCTGAGTCTTTTGACAGTTTGCCAGCATTTTTTTCATGCCAACTGCAAGTCTTTCCCCATGACCTCCCCAGATTTCTCCCACACCTGGTCTTTGCCTCAGTAACCATTCTGAAACTCTGGTACCTGTCTGCTGCTTCAGGGGTTCCAGGCCAAAAGGTGTCCTCCTTCATCTAGTTGGCCTCTTTCACAACTGGTGTCCACCAGCAGGTTTTTCAGTTGCTACAAGTCAGGAATCTGTACCAACAACAACAAGAGAAGAATAAGGGTTGTTATTATAAACATGATCCACTTCAACGTTCCCATAAACAAGTTGGCATAGTTAGGACTAAAAGTACTGCCTATTGAGACACCCTGTCTCTGTAGAAAAAAAAAAGTTTTTCTCCTGAAATAATCTTTTGGTAAGAACTATTTTTAAAAGTAACTCCACAGATAGTCACTGTTGTTCCCTTGAACAAAAATAATTTCATAAAACCTCCAATAACTCTTTATGGGGTATGTTCACTTGCATAGTCCATTGTGCACAAAAAGTAAGAGTCAATAATCCTACCCACAACTTTAATTACCTCAAAATAATTAGATGTGTCCCGTACATGAGAAGGTAATACCAGTGTTTTAATGTGAATATCAATAAACTGGGAAATAGAGCCACAAGCCACAACACCCACTCTAGAAAGGCTAGATCCTGTGAATTGCCATTCAGTGCATACATGACAACAATCAGAAACTTTCTCCCTGTGATACCTAGTCACTAGAGAGTGATCCTCTCACACCACAATGCTCAGCTGGGAGCTGAGTCTAGTCTCAGTGTATGTGCAGGCTTATCTTACATCACAAATCATGCTTAGATATACTTAGATTTCAAGTGAACACAGAGGAACCTTCTACCTTCAGCAAATGACTGAAAAGAAATGGCACATACAACTGCACTTCAGCTCACTGAAATTCTCCTAATGAGACAAGGCGAACTTTCCACCATGTTTTCAAGTATATTGATTTTGTAAGCAGTTACTGAGGGGAATATAATTCTGACAATGTAATTTAATCTGGACAGTGTTGGAATGGTGATACCAATGAGTGCAATATGATGTTAAACTATAAATCAAAACTGAGGTTACCATTGTATTAGCCGTATGTGACAAATATTAACCCAGCATTACATGCAACTCTTTAGTTTTAGCAATTTCAGCTATTTTATTCATCATTACTTAATGTCCTTGTTAAACATTACAACTAATAAAAATACAACAAATCACCAATATGGTTGCTTTTCTTGATTAATGATATGAGCTCTCATACCATATTACACCATTTGGTTCATGCTTACATTCAGCTGCATTTTCCAGGCTGAGGCTGAATTGAGAATATTGCCTCTGATCCCTCACCATCAGATTCATTCCTGGTTCCTGAGACATGCCCAACCTGTCACTCTCTCTGGTTGGTGGCCCTGTGGACCACACAGATAATCACAGACCACCACAGACAGTCAAAGTTTAGCTTGGCTTTTTTACTCCTTGCTGTGTTACGTAACATTGGTGAAATATGGGTTAAAAGTGCTGATGGCTGTACCACCCACTGTGACTGTTGGATGCCAGGTCTGGTTTGCAAACCATGCGGCTCTCACATCTCCCCCTGATGATGATGTAGCAATGCAGGATCCTCCTGGCTACAGACCACTGCAGTCTGGTTGTGTAAATGAACTTCTGTAATGTGAGGACAAGCTCACACAATAAAGTGATGACACTGTGCTGAGATACACTGTGTAAGATTGATGGCTCTGTAAAACTAAAGTTATGAAAAGAAAGACAGCTCATGTTTTACACTGTGATAAGATGAGTGAAGCTACTCGGCTTACATTTATATGACTGTACGTGTAGCTGCAGCACAGTGTTTATTTTCAATGTTTAGCCACGATAGTCATGTGGCTCCTGGGATGGTAGTGTTGATCGGTTGGTCGATTATTTTGTTTCAGGCATAAAAACCCAACAGCTATGTGATGTTTGACCACAAGCTCTTAAGACATTATTCACAGAAGATGAGTCCTACTGTCCTAATGAATGGTGATACCCAAACATTTCTTCTAGCAGGTTTGAACAATTATTGGATGGGATTACAATGATCTTTAGTGTAGACATGAATTACTTTTAACCGATATGTTTGCTCAGTATTACCATGTATAACCAAATATCTGAAAAAAATGATGGCATTAGCATGAGCATCAGCTGTACTTTGTGTTTTGTGCAAATTAGTTTGCTAGTAAAGGTTCATTTATTCAGGAAATCTCATTGAGATGAAGATCTACTTGGCAAGAGTGACCTGAGAACAGTTTACAGATAAAATCATAATAACTCAATTCATTCACAACACGATCACAAAAAAATCCCATAAACATACAAAACATATCAGCTAGTAAAACTTTAAAGCCACTCAGAAGAGGAAGTATGTCTACTTTCATGCAGTAATCAGGCATAATACCAGGAACCGGTCGCTCCCAGTTCAGAGTTTGTATGAGGAACTTTTAAAGTTAGCCTGCTATGTGATCTGGTGTCAAGATTATTAGCTCTGAGTTCAACCAAGGATGTTAAATAACCTTGGAAAATTATATAGCAAGCCACTATGAATGGAGATCTTAATACTTCCATGTATAACCAAATATCTGCAAAACTAACATAACCATCAGCCTCAGGTGTACCAATCTGGTGTCAAGATTATTAGCTCTGAGCTCATTTAAGGATGGTAAATATCTCAGCAAATTAGATAGTAAGCCACTTATGCTGGTGCCTTCTACATGTCACTGAAGACCATCCGACCTTTTCATATAACTCAGTGATGAGTGCAATAGCTGTCTGATGTAATGAGTCGAATGTCACTGTAGACAGTGTCCAGAGGTTTAAAGAGACAGTTCATCCCAAAATCAAAAACACTTATTTTTCCTCTTACCTGTAGTGATATTTATCCATCTAGATTAAAGTCACTCAAAATACTGAGTGTGGAAAAAACTATCATATTTTAAGTATGTTTCTAAAAATATGGGTTGGAAGGAAGGGGTTATCTAACAATCAGGGTGGTCTTACATTCGGCTACCGTGGAAACAATTAAACATTTTCCTAAACTAAATGATCAAGGTTTATTCTAAAATGACTGCCCCTAAAGAGGTTCCTGAAACAATGAGGCTTCATTCCGTGCTCTTGATTCCCATCACTATATTTGATTCTCCTTTTCCATTTTAGTACATGTCTCTGCTCCACCTGTTGCTACATCACTGTGTACTTTGGCAGTTCTCTCCTGTGGAACAAACCTGTCTCAATGTTAATGAGAGGCATTAGTCCGTCTAGAATCAACATAAGATGCACGTCTATCTTCCTGCTGTCCCTGGCAACAAGTATGGCCTCTTTGAGCCTGGGCCACTAATTGCCCCTAATAAGAAGGAAATGAAGCATGCTTGATTTATGAGACAGGACATCCCTGAACTAACCTCAGGCCATGGACAGTTCAGCCACTGCCTACATGATCCATGAACTCCCCTCTGAGAGATGGGTAATGTACGTCTGTGTCTGGACACTTGTGTTGATATACATACACAAAAGATCATTCAACTAGACTGGACCCATTTTAAGTAGCAATACAGAAACACGCACACACGCACACACACACACACACACACACACACAAACACACACACACACACAGCCCCCCCCACACACACACACACAAGATCAAACTAATATAAATGTATATATTGATTTTAAAAGATGAAAAATAGAAAAGTTAAATTGAAAATAGCATTGGGGAGACATTTTTAAAATTGTATTTATAATTTAAGCAAACATTAATATTAAACAAAATCGAAAAGCTTAAAAGGGAAATAAACCCTGAAAAGATTACATGTAATTTGGATGTAATTTTAACATCTCCTAACATAATCTACTACTCTAACCATCTCTTTCTCTTTAGCAAAGAGAAGCCACATGCAGAAACGCAGCTATCAGCGGCTCATTTTTAGCCTGTTAGTTTGTTCTCAGCCAAAGATCATCCATGAGGGGAGAAATTCCACCCTGTAACACTACTCTACAACCGTGTGCTGGAACTACAGCGTGCCTGCAGTTAGGATTACACTGTGTCTGATTCCAACAAAACCAACAGAGTAAGAAGTCTTCTCTCTAGCTGGCCATGTCAATTTCCGGAGACACATTCTCCAGTTAACCCTTACTGTTCGGGGTTAAAAATGAGTGCGTTGGTGGCCGAGGGGATACTGCGCATGCTGCATAATGACTCCCTCGGTCAAAATAATGAGTCCCTGGTTGGATTCTGGCAGACCTATGCTGCAGGTCATTCCCCTCTCTGTCTCCCTGTTTCCTGTTGTTTATGTAAGGGTTAAAATTTCATTCATATAATATCCATGTGATGAAGTAGCTGCTGAAAAGTAAGACTTATTCCCATCAGTCAAATGTTGCCCTTTGTCCTGCACCTGTGCCCAGCTCGGGTTGATGTGCACTATCAAATGTTTTTGCTTAGTATTAGTCCATGTAAAGTAAGAATAAATGTGTTCTGAGTTTGACATACCACAGAAAAGTGTGTCATTAACCACAATGCCAAATTTGAATGATTAAAAAAAAAAAATTAAATCGCCACATATATGAAATTAGGCTTCAAAAAAAGCAACCTTGTACGCTTGATAGCTTTCTGCTGCTAACTCAGCGGCTAGCTCTGCAGGTAACTCAGCTGCTAGCTCGGCCGCTAACTCTGCTGCTAGCTCGATGGCTGGGTCGGCAGTTAACTCAGCTAACTGGCTAACTGTTGACTGTAGTAGTAGTAGTGTGAGCTGAATGTATTTATACCTCTACAGCAGCAGGGGCGGGTTTATGCTAATCACATCATTTTCAGACCCGCCCACTAAATCCTCAACACAAAAATCTTGAAACACAGTTTGTGAAGCCTAGCTCCACAATTCAAATTTAAATGGTTGACATGCTTTTTACACCTTTTTTAGAAATACATTTATGACCTATTTAATGTGTTTAGAAGAAAATGTCTGAATTCACTTTACACAGTCTTTAACAAAAGTCACATTATATTGTACATGTAAACATAGCCACTGTTCATTTTACTGTCACATCCATTTCAAGTGATACTGTAACACTGAAGGATATTTATTAGTAAGAAAGACAACCGACATACACATTCCACCTTGGGTTAACATTAGTGGAGAATCAAGAAAATGTTTACATGCAGTGGGAAAAAGTTGTGTCAGGGTTACAAATACCTAGTACTTCTTCACGTAAATGACAAGAAGAAACATTCAATAACTTATGTTATTGTTCTGAAAAAAGACGACAAGGTGCAGCTGAAAGCAGATATGGGGTCATATTTGGGGTTGTTATCTCTCCCTATCAGTTTCAGTTTCCCTCCCTCTCTCATTCTTTCTCTGTTTCATCATTCTCAGTTCTTTATCCTTCACATTCCCCTCTTCTTCATCCACCTTCATCTTCTTTCTTTCCATCTTTCCCTCTTTCCAGTCTCGCCTGCCTCTCCAGCAGAATGTATTACTAAATTTGGTGATGAAGTCCCCTATGCTGTTAACATCTCCTCTTACACAGAGATATACACCCTCAAGTCAAGTCAATTGAAAGAGAATATTACATGTGGGGTTTGGGTGAAAGTCTGCTTCACTCTGGTTGACAGCATTTTAGCCACTGGACTTTTGACACCTGTTGTAGAAACGTTTAACTGTGTGCACTGTGATTACACAATAAACACGACTGGCTTTTGTAGCTGAACTGCTAAAATTTGATATATTTCCCAAAAACAAACAAGCAGTAGCAGTGCTGGTAGAAAGAGCCATGGCTAACCTTGTTTGAGGTTCGAGGTGTCCTGTCAACAGTTTTACAGACATCTCTTCTACAGTGGTGGTCAATAGGGAAAATGCTTGGTGGGGACTTTTTGTTGCAATACTGCAAGTGACCACTGGGGGAAAAATAGCTTTAAGGATGAGCAGGATATCCTATCCAGCTCTTGTAATACATCCACATCGAAGATCCGGGATCCCAAATGCAAACACAGCCATAGTCAGAGTTTAACAGTGTGGGAGATACTGCAGCTGAACACGGCAGAATTTAACTAAATTAATATCTTCACCTGCGAGGATTTGCTTCCTCAGCTGAGGAGAGACTACAGCAGAAGGTAGAGATGAGGGTAGGGACTCATATCCATAGACATACGTGTATATATGTCTATGTTCAGGGTTCTGTCAGGGTTCTGTGCGGCGTGACGTCAGTCGGGAGCGTGCTGACCGCAGCAGACGCAGCTGGAACCAGCAGTGGCACTGAAGTTGAAGTTTGGAGAAGACAGCTGGAGCGGGATTTTTTGAAGTTGGTGATGTAGCAAGAATACCTTTTCATAACTCTTTTCATTAAATAATTTTGCATTGCACTAACAGCCTCTCATCCCTCTATTTAATGTTGATTGATTAACATGACAAAACAGCAGTAACAATAGTCATCATACTCATTTAGTGAATGAAGACAAAATAAAACTGAACAGGGATGTTGAAGAGTAACCATGAAGGTGTTTTAGACTATATAAGAGCTATTGTTTACTACATTAGCTAAAATGCATTTTATTTATTGGACATAGCCACCTAGTGGACAACAAATGTAACAGCATGAAATAGAACTACGAGTGCTTTCAATTCCAGTGAGCCACCTACTAGGCCTATTGACCTTAATTAGGCATAAGCCCTTAATTGATTATACAGTAACTTGAATGTATATTATTTTAAGCCTAAATTTTACTATTATAAGTCTCTTAAAAGTCCCCTGAAGCCACTATTTAAGGGGTTGTTTTTCAAAATTTTCTCCTGGGGGAGAATAACCCTGAACCCCCCCTAGTAAGACCAGGCTTAAGCCCTGGATGTCTACAATGTCTGGCACTGCCGCTGAATACATCCATGGAAAATATAGAACTCATGATGACTGGAACTCTAGAGCAGGATATCTTAGCTGTGGTAAACAGTATTAATTGTTATTTCATTGATTCTGTTTTGGAGTTTGGCTGAAATTTTAGTCTAACTGATCTGATTGTTGAATTATGAGATGATCCAAAAGCACTTCAATTTACATATACTAATTAGGCAAACGTGAATAAAATCATCTGAATTTATCAAGTTCTAAGGCAAGGGATCACTGGAGACTTGAAGCAGTGTTACTGTCAGAACAGATGTAGCCAGGTAAACAGGGGTTACATTGATTTTTTTGTGTTTATCTGCTTCAGACTAATAGTAAATCTCGCAATAGTACGGAAATCCTGATAAATAGTCAAACACAGACAGATGACTGCAGGTTGATAAAGTGTGAGTGTGTGGAACAACATGTTATATATAAGTTTATAGAAAAAATATTTGTGCTTTAGTAATTTAACTACTCGTTGTATAGGTATGAATGATGATGGCACATCCACAGAGCACAGGAAAGACATTTTACCAATTCATAAATGTTATAATGTCCATATTTTAGCTCTGAAACAAAGAAAGCAGAAGTGATTATAAAAGTTCAACTAGTTCATTACTGAGTAACATAAAATAATGTTAGATCAGAGTTGATTTATTGTACAGATGGAAATAAAGAATGTCCTGCATTAAGACTTTTTAAAGTGAAGCAACTAAAGCTGTGTTTTAAATAGCAGCAGGTGTTTCACATTGAGAGGTTTGAGGCTGAGCTGCAGGGTTGAGTGGAGGTGTGTGGGGAAGTTTATTAGTGCTGTTGAACGTAATTGCTGTGAAACAACCAGAAAATAACGTTTTATTGATCTGATTCACCAGCTTTCTTACTGTCACCGCTCCCTCTCTTCATTCACTCTCTACCTCGCTCCACCACAGCTAACACAACAGCGTCCTGTAGCCGCTTACTGATGGAGCAACTCTGTTGTCCATTCAGTGTTCAGACCTTTTATACAGAACAGTGAGGAGGAATAAAGTAGTAGCATAACAGACTCTCTGAGAGCAGAGCAGAGCAATACGAGGAGAAGTGACAGCAAACTATAGCAGAGGTTAGGGTTAGCTGCTCCTCTGCTCTATCTCAGCGGTGACGGAGCTGAGCCCTCCTTGTGCAGCAGACACAAGGGTTAGCGTTAGGGTTAGCTTGATTTGCTATGGAAACCCACTGTATCCTGCTCAAGTCTAAATTATATAAAGGAGACAAGGTAGGAACAGTGCTGAGTTTAAATTATCCAATACCTCTATCAAAGCTGCCCAAATTCACTTTTAGCTAGTGCACTGAACTGGATAAGGTCTTATTTATCTGGTTGTTCACAATGTGTTTGTATAAATAGTGAATTGTCATCATTGCACAATGGGAGTGCCACAATACTGTGCCACAGTTGTTCAGTATATACATTGATGATCACCCATCTGTTCATGAGGATGTAGCTTATTATGCTGATGACCTAATCATCTACACTCATGAGAGAGATACTGAACAAGTTAACGGTCATTACCGCTTCATGAAGTTGCTAAGTGGCACAAAAAAAGGGAAAAAACTGACAGTTTATTTTGCTATTTAGACATATCAGGAAGTCATTAAAAACTGAAGTATCAAAAACATCTTTGCCTGCTATCATCTTTTCACATCTTTGTTATTGTATATCCTGCTGGTCCCAGGCCAGTAAGACTGTACTGAAACATACTGAAATTATTTGAAAACAAGCCTAGAAAGTTTTTGATAATAAGTCATTAAATCAGCATTGTAACATATTGTCCAAATACAGTCTCTTAAGTTTTAAAAAGTATCATCTGTTTCCAGAAGCTCAATCGGTATTCAAGATAATTCACAACGCTGCTTCTCCACCACCGAAGGGCTTCTTTCATTTTCGCTTTGACCAAATGTGTCAGAGTGTGCAGAGCAGTCTGGCTGCTTGGATAAAGCAGACCAAACAAAAACTGGCTGAAATCAAGCTGACGCAAACCAGACAGGGGCACAACACAGCAACACAGGAATCAACTGAGGCGGGAAAACACAGGAAGTAAAACTGAAAACGCACAAGGACAAAATCTTTCAAAATAAAACAGGAACTAAAACACAACAGAAACTACAGACAGGATGTGACAAAATGAGAAGAACTCAGACTTACACATCCCACTCTGGCGGACTGCGTTTGCACAATCTGCTTTTTCACTTATGGCCATAAAATATTGGAATATGCTTCCAGCTGTAGTAACAGACTTTCATTCTTTTTCCCATGGTTCAAATAAATAGATATTGAATAACCAGTCATGTCAACATTAATTTAGCAGTGATTCAGATTTTAAATTGTAATGACTTATAGTCCCATAGTGTACTGGAAGAATGTGCTGATACTTATATATTGATGTGGGTTGTTAAATTTGTCTGTATACTTGTTAGTGTGGTAGGGACTATGTAATGGTGTGTGTTTACTGCACGGCTGGGTGATATGGGCAGAATCAAATATTAATGATTTGACCAAGTATGTCAATATCGATATTTTAATAATATTGTAGGGATGACTATCGGTGCTTTCACAAAATATTTACGCAATGAGATTTTTGATAAATAATCATTAGTAATAATAGCAGTCGGTTAAGCTCAGAAAATGACATTTTTACTGTAATGCAGGCTTTAAAAGCATGAAAAGACAACACTTATTCCATATCACCATATTACGATATTCAAAATCAAAGACGATATCTACAAAATATCATGATACCCTTTATTACCCAGCCCTAGTTTTCTGTCTGGTAATTGTTCCGTGTGTACCTGCAAAGGGACTGCAGACTGAAATGAGCAAATTGCTAAATCTGACATAAATCATATTGTCTCATTTTGAGATTATTTTTTGAACATAATAATAGTTTTTCGGGTTTCAGAGTCTCCTACTAAGTAAACACTGGGCATCATTACGGCCACTAGATGGTAGCACATGCAAAGCTACTGTAAGTCCACTCTCACCTAAAGTACATTATATTTATGATACCAGAGGTGGATGATCGTTTGATTGTTAATCATCTTGGCACTTAGAAATATTGGTCTAAGCTTGCAGTGCTTTTGACCAGTTGGGACAGATAGGGGATTCTGTCATAATATTTTTATAGCATGAATGAACTGAAACTGCTAACTACTGCTGAACTGCGCAGTATAGAGAAGGAGCTTGGTCAGCTGTCTTCCTCTTGGTTCCTGCTAATGCGGAAACACCTGCAACTAAATCTGCTGAAGTCCACTTTTGTGACATCTTGTCAGGAAGGTCAGTGTTCCGCATACATCAAACAGCATGGTCAAACACAATTTCACTATTAAAAGAACACTATTTCCACTGGTGCAACAGTTTGTCACGTCCACTATGATACCAACATATCAGATGCAATGGATACCAAATGAAGGTGAGTGGTGTGAGTAGGATTACACTGGTCAGCAAAAAGCTCCTGGCATGAGTAGTCAAGGGTTCAGAAGGAATACAAGGACAACAGTAGTGTCATAGTGCTTTGTATGTATGTGTATGAATGCTGGAAAGTGAGAGATGTGGCAGGGGGGATGTATTTCCTGACTGATGGGGGTTCCTGACTTTGGCTTCCTATAGCGCTGCCCTCCCTCAGCTATCGGTTTTGTCGCTCTGCCAAGAGAAGCATGTCACTCCTGTATCAGATTCCCATCCTTGCTGTCTTTCCCAGCCATCATGTGGAGCTGCTGGATATAAATGGAAGCTTTTTCTTGCACTAGCTTTCAGTGGAAGGGTCAGATGCAGGCCATGCTGTAATGGCAAAATCAACCAGGGTGAATAGCTTGGCTTGGCTGCTGCTATAGACACCTCCATGTTTTCTGTTCCTTAGTGATTAGTTTGGATGCTAATAATAAAGTAACCTAGAAGGTCCTGTGGAGCTTTGGGCCTCTCACTTTGTTAACCATCCAGGTGACCTTCACATGGCCCATACGGAGGTACAAATAGATATGTGTGTATGTGCTTCAATGTGTGTTTACAGAGGTCTTCCAAGTGATGTAATATATCCTGTAGTACCCATGTTAGAAGCCCCGCCAGTTACAGAGACAATAGTCAATAGGTTTTCTAAACTCACAACACATTACTAACAAAGACAGATAGCAGTGGCTAATTTTTATGAACATTTTTATAGTAAATTTATATGGATTTTGTCCCTGATGTATTGGTCCCATGCTATGATATTAGCTCACAAATGCTAGTCCCGAAGTAAGCATTTTGACATTGAGGCCACTAGGGGGCACAGCATAACTGAGGTGAAGCAGTTTATGATTATTGAGAGGAATATGCTGATTCACACATTTTCTCTGATACCTCAAGTCAGAGAAGCGACCATTACCATGTGCCAGTGCTCCTTTTTCTGTTTCAGTGTAATCTGTGTAAAGCTAACTGGAACATTCTTTATTGGTCATAGCATGAGGCAGTACTGTAACATCAAGTAATTTCTTTTTTAATGACACACACTGTTCCCATTTTTTTCACTGTTGAACAATACATTGTTTTGTTTGCTACATCCCACATGTTATTATTTGTGTTGACAGTGACAAAGTATTTAGTATTGGTTAACCTCAAATACCAGATCTGTTTTATTAGATCAGTATCTACGCCAATGTTACTCGTGGCTCAGGAGGTAGAGCTGTCGTCCACCAGTTGGAAGATTAGTAGTTTGATTCCCACATGTCCATGTGTCCTTGGGCAAGACACTTAACCCCAAAATGTCTCCCATTGCTGTGCCAATGGTATATGAAGTTAGTTTCCCCCTGATGAGCAGGTTGGTATAGTCCATTGACCATTTATGAATGAGACATAATGTAAAAGCACTTTGCGTGATCATAACAACTAGAAAAGCATTATATAAGTACAGTCCATTCACCATTTTACCAATACTTATCATGTGTAAAGGATCAGTGCATTCTTAATTACTTTCGTAAGAGTAGCAGAAATAAGAAATTAATGGAAAGCTGCAGCAGTGAGTCTCATTAAATTTGATAAGTAGCCAACAATAACTGTATCCACATAAAAATATTTAGGATGTGCATTTTCCTGGAGGCAGTATGTACCAGTGTACACCTGGTGTGTATAGAAAACTCTCAAATATCATTGGTAAAAAGGATTTTTGAAGTCTTTGAAGAACTGTTGACTCTTGATGCCTGCCTGTCATAGTCAGCCATGGACATTTTTCAGATCACCTTGTACATTAATATCTTGTAGCAGGACACATCATTATTCATTACTGATAACAGAAAAATAACATGGCTGTACTTGTAGTACATTTGTATTCAGAAGTTTAATATTTTAACTCCAGTGTTTCTGTTACAATCATTTTATCATAGCCATTGTTTAGCTAATGTTTATTCAATTATATTGAAGTATTCAAGCATGCAAGGCTTAGTTGTTACAGTCAGAAACACAAAACTGAACACTGCACTGTAGCTGGTAAAACTACTCAACATGGATCCTTTTATTCAAATGAATGAATTTATCTAGTGATTCCCACAGAGTGCTGTGTTGTTTGTTGGAGTAACACACTTCTGTGTGTGAGTGTACTTGCATTTGAGTGCAAGACAGATATGTCAGTGCGGCAACAACCCTCCTGTGCCCCCTCCCAAGTTTATTTGCAGACGTCAGAGATGTTTTCCATGGTCAGCTGGCTGGCGACCTCACAGAGCGTGTGATTCCCACACAGCACTGAGAATATGACCTGGGCCCTCAGTCCATAAACATCCCCTTGAGGTCACCCAAGGGTGGACCACACTGCCACTGTGCACTGGCACTAGTGTGGGTGGAGGGGTGGAGGTGGATGAGGAACTCAACCAATACATATGTTGTGTTATACATGATATACATAAATATATAGTGTGGTCCACACACTGTATGTTTTGTATATATTCATTTAGTACTGCATTTACAGTATATTTTCACTTGTTACCTCAGCCTTATAAAGCACTTCTAACCTTTTAACCTCAGGTTACATGTTTAACAATTTCATCATTCTAAAGAATTCATCTCAAAATGGATTTGCAAAAAGGTTTGTGGCAAGCTTGGCCATTGAGTAAGACAGATTTGATTTGATCATGACACCAGAGTCGTTAAAATGGTGATAGTTGTTTGTTCATCCATGGATACATTGCAAACAGGAACAATTAACAGCTTATTCTGCATACTTTTAATGGCAATTTGCCAAAATGTAGGCTAAAAAAATGAGGTTCAAGTAGTAGCTCACAGCTAACACACTGAATTAATGCCAATAATATAATATACTACCTGTTCATGTGCCCAAAGCAAGACAGAAACACAAAATAATACCAGGAATGACAAATGACATTACTGCTCAGAATATGTATTATACTCCCAGAACACCATTGTCCTACGTCCATTAGACTTAAAGACTGTTTTATTATCTATTGGTACACTGTCAGACTTGGATGATCTCTACAATCACAGATAGTAGATGGATGAATGGCAATCATGCACTTAAATTTATTGCTAAATTCCCAGAGGGCCCATGGACACCCCCTTTGCTTGAGATGGTTGTGCTTCTGGCAGCTGCTCCACTCCCTAACCCTGTGCTCCATGGACTGAGGTAGTGCTAAAGCATAGGTCAGAGAGAAGAGACAGACCATCCATTACCCCTGATATTCCATCACTGCCAATCACCATCGCTTCTCTTTCTTAGAGTGTCCTCCTGGTGACCAAGATGTCACTGAGAGCCAGTGTCAGCCTCTGCCAGGCTGGGTGAGGAAGGTAGTTCATGGTGTGGAAGGTAACTGCACATGTGACCCCATGTAATACCAACAACAACAACAATAGTGGCTGTGATTTAGCAATAATTATCACAGGTTATTAGCACTATGAAATCTATTTCAACAGACTTAGCTAACATACAAAAACAGATTGGAGCTGATTTATTTTATTTATTTATTTTTTTGTTAACCATGTTCGAAATGATTTAGGAAATATTATTAGTACCCATATGAAATAGTATCTTTCATACATCTTTCAAACATATCTTTTAAATGGTAATTTAAGTAAAGTTATAAGATTAGAGCTTGCTAGGCAGTATAGCAGTCTCCTACAATTTAAGATCTGATTCTTTTGTTATATTGAACAGTGATCATCCAGACAGTGTTGGACTGAGCAAAGAACTCAGAACAACACACTGACACAATATTCATAATTTTAAAGCTGTACGTTTTATGTAAATATAAACTAGAATGATTTGCTAGATGCGTATTCTAGATTTAAAATACACTACATGTATATTGTGGCATGAAGATGAGTTAATACAGTCAACATTATATTTCTTTTCTCTTGAGATATTTCAGGTATGAAGTGGACAAAATATTAGGAACACTTTTCAATAGAAAGCAATCAGTTCATCACCACTACTGCCCACTACAACTTCAATAATGAGCATAAAGTAGAATTATCATCAGCTTTTTGACAAAGTCCACAAAAACAGTAAAAAGTAGAATTCATGGCTTAAGCTGTTGTGTTGGATTCCATTACATTGCACATACACAATAATAATACACCCATTTACAGAAAAAGAAAAAATATATATACATACATACACAGATTATAGTTGTGTGTTGACAATGTGTGCTAGTATTTATGTCCATTTATGTCCACTATAATACTGAGCATGCCCAGTGAGGTGGGGGTCGGGGGGTAGGGGGGTTGCACAGTGTTCCCTTGCACAATGTTCTTTCCGTATTGGTCCAGGCACAATACTTTTCAACACACTATATTTTGTACATGTCTGAATGCACAGTACATGACTCTGATTAAGCTATGCTGGGTTCTTATATAACATGGAGGATATTACCCCATTTACACTAACTTCTTTCATGCATGTGTGGTGTGAAGGCATCTGTATCTACTTGCAGCATACTTGATATACTCCTGACAAACAAAAGTGTAGTTTTTTTAGGTTGAAGTAGCTACCTTCTTGACCTTGCCTTGTGATAATCACTCTGAAACTTTCTAAACACTTAGACAATTTATCTAAACAATGAATTTTCGTATGCAACAAGAGTTGCTGTGGGGATTTCAACACAGTTTCACTGTATGACTGTGAAACCATTGGTTTGTCTCATTAATTGTCAGAGGGACCACTGATTGATCTCAGTGCACTGAACAGATCATATTATGACATCAGACCATCAATGCACTTCCACCCTGTGTTTGTCTTTAGTTGCTGGTTGGAGCCATTTAGGGCGCCATGTAAATATTCTGTAACAATACCTATGAGTTTGCCCTGTGGTAAATCTCGAAGTAAAGTTTATGATGTCATACACGTTACTGCTGTTCATCATGTCATCCACACGCAAGGTGACTCCTGTTGATTCCCATCATACATCAGTCACACTATCCCATCATACCATGCTCTGGTCTACTTTTAGCAAACAGTACGTACCTGACTCATGACATCTCACACTCCTGTTACAATACTTTTCCAAGCATCAAACAATCAGTGTTGAGGAAATTGTTAAATAAAGTAATGACTACCTTTATTCTGTGTAAGTCACTCTTCATAAAAGAAAGAATTGTCATGTAACTGTAGAAAGTAATAAGAACTTGTAAATGAGTATGTTGAGTTACTTATCTAGAAGAAGTCAGAGTTGACAGAATATGTGAATAGAGCAGCAGTATCCCACCCTGACACTCATCATGGACTGTGGTTTCAGGTGACTGTGACTAGAAAAATATAGATGTGATTCTTGAGCCTGGCCTGACTTTATTTAACCCCTAGATTAGTTTCTTGGCAGTTTCTTGGTATGATGACATTTGGCTGCCAAGCAGGGAAAGAGATGTGCTGATGTCCAAATCAATAGATTGATGGTTGATAAAAAAACATACATATAGACTTCTCTCTATAAAAAAAAGAAACATCAACATCAAGACACACGATCATGACTTTTTGTGTGACAAACATACTGACTTAATATATCTACATACATATGGGTGCTCTGTAGATAGAGTTCTGTGGAGCTGGAGACCAGAGAATCTGATCAGTAACTATTACTAGCTTCACAACAGGGCTCAGGTGGTTTCCAAAGTTACTGTATATAACAAGTTTAAAACACAAGTGAGAAAATTGTGCACTGCACTAACAATGTTGGCAGTTGGTTTCCACATGTTTTTCTTTTAATGGTTCTGGTAACTCATTAAATACATATCATAAAGAAACTGTTCATTGTAATGATCAGCTTTTCCACGATACAGTTCTAGCACTGACTAGTCTAGACTTGACTTGTTTTTTTTTTGCGTTTCCACTAGGGATAGTACCTGGTACTTTTTTAGTATCTGCTCTGTTGAGGTTCCAAGCGAGCCGAGCCAATATTAAATGTGACGTCAACAGACTGCCGGCCACTGACTGGTCAGAGAGTCTTCAATGAATGAGTCACGAGCCAGTGGACCTTTCTGCATGTCACACTCCCCTCTCTCTTCCATAATTTCGTGTCCTTTCAAATAAAGTTAAATGCCAGACAAAATCTTAAAAAAAAACAGTGTTACAGTAATTTGGTTTTCTTCTCTTGCTTTGACTATAAAACAAAGTCATGTGCTATGACGACCCCGCCCACGTTGAGGAGTTACCATAAAGTAATGAAAAAGGTCGTTCCTGGTACCAAACCGAGTCGAGCCAAGCCAAGCCCAGTAGTGCTAGAACTGTATGCATTAGTTCAGAGTTATTTCATGTAGTAGAGTCGTCTGTGTTTCTGCTTCAGTTTCTACAGGTTGTCTGTTGCACTGCATCAGAGGACATTTGCAGTTGAGCTTTTCTCAACATTCCCTTGAATGTCTCTAGCTCAGTAAGCCAGGTCTCATTCTCATTGAACAGCCATCTCTGTCCCAGCTACTTAGCCTGTATATGTAAACATACAAAAGTTAGAGCAAAAATATGCCGGCTCACCATTACTAGTAAATCTCAGCAGCAAGTACAAAAAAACATATTTTTAGTTTCCCAATATGACTTTGGCCTAATTGGCCTAAAGTTGTAACACGAGTACATTTGTACAAAGGATGATTCAACTATGTCAGCTGTGCATTGTTTCAAGAAACGAAACGACGAGCAGGCCAGAGTCATAGCCTGATCATGAGTGAAGCTACTAGACAGAAGTGGATTCAGTTACCTATGCTGTATAAATAGGACATGTGGGCAGCACGTTATTAAGTTAACCCTAACCCAACATACAATACACTGTGTCAGTTCAAATATTAATTATTCATGTATGAGAGGATCTTTGCAGTGCCAAAATTGAAATTTTTAGTAATGCCACCAAAAAACACAACAAAAAAGCTTGGGAATGAAAACACTTCAAGGTCAAACAGTTACTCTGGAGGCCTGCTGTTTTTGACATGATTTCTCTGATTCTCCAGCCCAACTGATAGAGTGCTGAAAGTGACTAAATAATGACCTCACTTGTTAAGGAGGAGCTGCTCATTGGCTGGCAGCAGAACACAGTGATTGCACCGGGCAGCTCCCAGTAGCTGACAGTAGAAGAATGCTTTCCTCCAAAGGGATTTCCTCACATATTTAAATGTGAAGCCTTGCACAGTTAAAATAGGACAGATACAAAGAGTGATTCCTTCCTGTCCTCATCTTTACTCTGTGCTCACCTTACCAACCAGGAGCTGAGGCCGAGGCTGGAGGAAACCTATCAGGTCTTGTGACTGCTGCTTCCTAGCTGCTCCAGGTAAAAGACATACTCAGAGTTATATTAAGCCATGAGGTTAATTATAGACAACCCCTTCCTTGGAGTACCCTGATAGAGTGTCATCGAGTGCACAGACCCACGTATGCTGTTAACTCACATTACAAATCCACAGAGGCTTTAAGAGTTACACAGCATTGATGTAAGACTTGCAGTGAATGTCACAAGTTACTTGACAACTTAAAGGAGACGTTTATTATATATTCTAATATAGTGTTTAAAAATGACTCTAACCTTACTCAGTTATTACTCCCTGAAAAAGTAAATACACTATGTACAGCGCAGTAGCAGTAACATGTTATATTTCTTGTTACATCAGAGGTTCTCAAATCTATACTTTTGGATACACACACAATGCTTTTAAATGGGATACATTCCTTGTTGGTTTGGCTCTGCACATGAGATTTGTTGACAATAAGAAAATATAGACAATAGCCAGCCATTTAAGTCTTCAAACTGTCAAGTCAAAAGCCACAGTTTCAGCCTGAATGCTCATTTGAATGTCATTTGTTCGACTCCAGAGACAGTGAAAGTCAGCCAGTGGGAAGCATCTGGGAGCTAATCAATCAGAACACAGTGGGCTTTTCGGGGTGGGAGATCTGAAAGAGACAGGAGCTAAAACAGCCTGTTTCAGACAGAGGCTGAACTGAGGGGCTGCATAAAGAACCACTATAAAATGAATAAGTAGTTTTTTAAAACCCAGAATAACAATATAGAAGCCTAGATTGTGCAGAATATTTCCTCTTCAAAGTTTGCAAAGCAGGAGAGACATTTGAGATCTCTCCATTAGCTGACTGCTGAATCCCTCCCACACAACTTCTTTCCATTCATTTTGATTTACAAGTGAGATCATGCTATGAAATACAATCTGCACAAGCTGACCCTTGCAACTGTGTAGCACGGTCGGACTGTGCTATGTTACGAGTTTCCCCATCATAGAGAATTCGTTTTTGCACATGAAGGTAGAAGCTGCTCATATGACAGATATGGTAGTAAGTGTTTTTAAAAGGCTGGAAAAGGTTTATATTTAAAGTAAGAAATTGTTCTTAAATGCAAATGACTACTGTCCTGTGTTTTATTATGCATTACACATTCCTCCATTACCAATATGTATGACTTCATTAGACTTACAGCTGTTAGTGTATTTTTCAATTTGTCAGTGGGGGAATTCAACTGAAGAGGCACAGTGACTGTTGGGATGAGCCTGCCTCTGATCTTGAGGCCTTGTCTTGTCTCAGTGTCTGGTGTTAAAACCATTCTTTCTGATGATATTGTGCTGAAATACATAGTTGGTGCAAATCACTCAATACATTTATTTTAAGTCACATTACCTTGTAATATTACAGCATAGGAACACACACCCAGGCCATAGTCATAGCACCTTCCTCACACTTAAGCTTCCTGATTCACACATCATCTAAACTTGGAACACAACCCAGTGATTCCTGTTAGTATTGGTTGCAAACTGACGTGTAAATAAGAAACATTTTGGGTCACCACAAAGTATTCCTCCTTTTATGGTGGAGGTTAGCCACAGTCACACAATCAAAATTGATATTGTAGCACGTGTTTGGACAGCCCCACAATTGCCCCTCCCAAAATGTTGGAGTAATACAGTGTTCCTTTATATGACATTCACAAAAACCTTGCTTTGATTTGTGCTTGTACTGATTTGTACTTGCTTTGTACTTTCTACTAAGAACAACTTATTCAGCAAGAGTGAAGATTATTTGATTTGGATTGCTGTGTGATCAGCGCACACACCACACACACACACACACACACACACACACACATACACACACACCCAACACACTAGATTTTGTGTTAGTGGGTGGGAACCTGAGTTGGAGTGGCACTGCTCCCAGATCAGAATGAAAGACTGAGACATACTTCTGGGAGGTCATCTTTAGTCCAGCTGGTCCTGACATCATCAACACAGACTCCTCCTGCAACCAGCTGCCCACACAAATTAACTGCAATTCCATTAAAGAAGTTACCAAATTCTTTGACCACACATTAGCACTGTTTGTGTGTGTGTGTGTGTGTGTGTGTGTGTGTGTGTGTGTGTGTCCTTACGTGTGTGTTAGCATGTGCAGGTTCACATGCAAAAACTCCCACAGATTCACAGATGTTTAAAAGAGGTTTGTGTGAAAAACCTCCAGCTCCAGTGCAGAATACTGGCACCTGGTTTTGTGCTTACATTTTCAGTGTGACCAATTCTCAAACAAGCTGCTCATAAAACTCAACAAGCCCAAATATTTATCTGACGTTAAAAACACAGCAAAACCAGTGTTAGACTTGGGGGCAGAAAAACCTCTGAAGTCTGTGATTAAGGCAGACATCTCCACTTGGATCCAGATCAAGTGATACAATACAGACATTTGCTAACGGCAAAACTACTGAAATATGGGGAAAGCATAAACTGATTATGGCATGACTAAAAAGACTTTCTTGATATGAGTTTCTTGTTTGAAGATTACTTAAAGGAAAAATCCACTACAGAACTAATTGTCTCAGTTGTGTAATTTGCCTGAACATGTTCAGTTAGTACAGATGAACCAATTCAACCCTATGTGATTGTTGAAAAAACGTTTTTTATTAACGCATCATGGCAGCCACCAAACACCTGGTCAGCAAACAACAGGTCAACATTTGCCAGTTGATGCCAAGAGGGCTGTTTCCACTGTAGGAACTTCAGGGTAATTTTAGGGGGCTGTGACCGTTGGCACGTGTCTCTATAGCAGGAACCACCACTCAAGGACAAGCTCCCTGAACTTTCACAGGGGCAAAAGGAAACCCTGCTCCTTTTTAGGTACTCCGTGCGGCCCTGAAAAATTCCTGGGTTTACCCTGAACTTCCTTAAAGACTGTGTAAAATGAATTCAGACATTTTCTTCTAAACACATTAAATAGGTCATAAATGTATTTCTAAAAAAGGTGTAAAAAGCATTTCAACCATTTAGATTTGAATTGTGGAGCTAGGCTTCACAAACTGTGTTTCAACATTTCTGTGTTCAGGATTTAGTGGGCGGGTCTGAAAATCATCGCTGCTTTAGCATAAACCCGTCCCTGCTGCTATAGAGGTATAAATACATTCAGCGCACACTACTACTACAACTACAGTCTACAGTTAGCCAGTTAGCCGAGTTAGCCGCCGAGCTAGCAGCTGGGTTAGCAGCAGAAAGCTCTCAGACGTAGGGTCCATGTTTCTGGTAGAGGTGGTGACTTTGATTGACAGGTGATACTTGGTAGGGGGCGAGGTTTCAGCAGAGCAGAGAAAGAGGCTGATTTTTACACAACTTTGAAGCCTAATTTCATATATTCTGCGATTTTTTTAAATCATTCAAATTTGGCAGGGTGGTTAACACTTTTCTGTGGTATGTCAAACTCAGAACTAGGGCTTAGATTTAGGGATTAGATTAATGCAATCCATAACGCGTTATTTTTTTTAATCGCATTTATATTTTGCAAGCCTTTTTGTCCCTTCTACTCAACCGTAGACGGCTCCTCTAGCTGTAGCACTATGCTTTGAAGTGGCCTCCTGCAGTAAACCTACCGCGCTGATGGAAAGTAAGAGAGCTACTGGACTTTTGAATGGCTTGTTTAACTTTAAAAAACTTCAAGACGGTTCAGTTGACAAGTCAAAAGTAAAATGCAACCTGTGTCAAACGGAGTTTAACTACCACCGGAGTACGTCGAGTTTGAGTTAGCACCCAGGCTAAACACCCAGGTGCAGCCAAGCGAGCCTCAGCTCCACCAAAGTACCATTTTGGAGTGTGGCAGTCACAGCAGAGCCGTGATTGATTCCCAGTTAAGACACTCTGGTAAGAAATGTAAAATAACAGGATTTTAAACATGCAATTCAAAACGGGATTAATCGCGATTAACTATGGAAATTCTGCGATTAATCAGAACACATATTTATTCTTACTTTACATGGATTTTAATGGAAACGGTACAACGGTGTCTTCATATTGTCTAAAAATTGTCAGCATTGAAGGAAGGAAGGAATTTTAATGCTCCAAAGAGAATGAAGGTTTTCTTTAATGACTTCCTGATTTTTTTCTCCTGTGGCTCACACAGGACAAACTCTACATTTTAGCAGCAGTATTGATAAGGTTTTACTGTAAGAATAGAAAAGAAAAGAAAATTGGTGTGTTGTTTGTTACATGAAACACTGATATAGACCACAGTCACTATAGGCTAAACATCAACATATCAGTATTGTCAGTGTGACCTGGATGTGCCTCACCACAGTCTCACAGAGCTAGGCTCTACAGCAGCTACAGATCAGTAACTTCCTTGTTTGAGAGGGAATTTGTCAAATGTCAAATTTGATTGCTGCTCTGTCCTGACAGGAATAAATCTTGGAGGGAAATATTAAATTCTTAAAGAGAACTGTTTGTGAACACAGCACAGCACAGCACTTGGTGAAATAGTGATGAAATGTAATCCACAGATTTGTCTACACAAACTTTAAATTTTTTTCACGACACTCAGCAAAACTTTCCAACTAATGTATTTGAATTGAAGGTGTCTTTCGTATCTGGACCACTTTTTTCCATCAGCCGGGACTCAGAAACCATTACAAATCAATTAAAAATCCTGATGATTTATGGCAATGCTGTGTTACAGTCTAATTGGATTTAGAGAAAGATCATAATGTAGGTTAAAAGCACTAAAATGATAATCTTACTTACGTTACTTCCATAAAATTTAGGCAACTCTTGTCATCATGGCAATATAAGGACCGCAATAAAAAAAAATGTCCTGACTTGCAGTTGGAAACATGAGACGGTTGGCTAACAGTGGTCTCCTGCAGCATAGTCTGCTTTTTACCATCCACCCAACCCACCACCTCCAAACATGGAAATGTGTACCTTCCATAGTCGGTACGGTAGATGGGGCAGCTGTGGTTCAGAAGGTAGAGCATGTCATCCAACAATAGGAAGATTAGTGGTTTGATTCCCAACTCCTCCAGTCCACATGTCAATGTGTCCTTGGGAAAGATACTTAACCCCAAATTGCTCCCGATGGCTGCACCAATGGTGTATGAATGGTTAGTTCCCTCTTGATGAGCAGGTAGGCACCCTGTGTGATATAGTCCATTGACCATTTATGTCATAGATAGTGTCTGTCACTCAAACATGGTGTAGGCACAAAATATACTTCCTTGTTTAGAATACATTAGTTTAAAATTTATGCTGTGTCATGAAAAAAATGAAAAATGGTCACAGTGATCTATAGATTAAAGTTTTGACTATTTAACAAATTGTCTTGAGAATGGGTTGCTGTGACACAGAGCCTGGAGAGGAAGCTCACATTTATGTTATAGTCTAATTTCAAAGAATCAGAGGTAATGCACTTGGCCAGGTTGACTGATGTTTTTCGAGCTTTGGATGGATAGAACTGATCAAACAGACCAAATCAGGCCACGCTCTGGGTCTGGGTACATGGCTGTGTCTTCAGAGTTGACTGATTGAAGGATGTCCTGGTGGCAGTGACAAGCCAAGGTTATGATTACCATGTTGACCAAAGTTCTCATGACAGGAACAGCAACAGATGTCATCATCAGTGACGCACTGAGCGAGCAAAACAGGACGGCACATGTTTGACTGAGGTTGCTTAATGAAAACATTAAATGTCAATAGAGCAGAACTAATTTTGTTATTAGCTTTTCTTACAAAAGTCATGTGAACTTAGTGGATATGTAGCCGGTTGACAAGTTTTAAGTCTGGTCTGCATACCATGGAGTTAACGAGCGAGTGCTTATAAATGTTTCCCAATCTGTCAAAAGATCTGATGACCTTATTGAAATATAAAGTTCACCAGTGCAATGCAGGTGTGTTTTTTCTAGTTCTTTAATCCTATCCAAATCTATGGTCTAAAAACAAATGATGTGTGTTGTACAGATTTGGCTGTATAAATAAAAATGTACTTGACTTGTACCTGTAATTTACTATGTGAACATTTCTGCAGTTTGACATTCCATATCAAGGAGAAACAGCTTTAATACACGTAACCATTAACAAGTAGAACATACAGTCTGTTCTAGGCCACACACATGGAAATCCTACAGAGCTGTGACCCAGAATCCTTTTCCTGAAGGAACGTACAGTCCAGAAAGGGCAGCAAACACACAAATTGCATCCAGTACATCACGTTTGTCTTTGCTCACTGCGCATTACAACTTCAAATTTAATTAAAGGTCAACACCGGTTAAAAATAAAGTATATCCCTATAATTCTAAAACACGCTCAGTCATTTCTGGAAATATCAAACTTATTATGGGGTCATGTATTATGAAAGAGTAAACGTATCTGCTATACAAGGTTTCTGAAGAACCTAAAAAAGGGCTTTGTAAGCTATTTTAACTGCTGACTCAGACATGAAGAAATTATTATGTAACTTTTCTTTCAGTAAGTCTACTGAACTTTAAAGTGTTCGTGGCTTAGAATGAGGACTGTGGATTTTCTTCATTTCTTACATTTGAATCACATTAGAAGGAATTAGCCGAAAGGCCGAAAGTAGGAGATAGCTGTGACAGATGAGTGATGCATATCTCGCCTCTGCTCCAAGCTTGTTCATGCAGCTACTGAGATCTCAGGGTTGGCACATCACCACTATAATATTTGGCAAATAAATTGCGTGAAACAATGCTGAACGTTTGGAAACCAAACAATTTGATGTCCTTGAATTGGCTGTGACTAATACACATTTCATTCTCTCTCCTTTGATGTGATTGCTAACCTTCAGGGGATACATTGATTGGAATCTGATCTACAAGATGAGACATGATTATTTATTGCAATGCTTTGCTACAGTTTCACAGCCATCCACGAAATATTAGATTTTGATAAAATCAGACAGGTTAAGTTGGATTAAAATGATCGTGGGAAATCCACTCTCCCTTTTTAGGGAGAACACAACTCAACGTAGCTTATTTCAAACATTACGTTACAACAAATTAAACGCTGTTTGTCAGTCAGACAAACATTTATGTAGTATCTTTTAAAGACTAGTGGCTCCACTTCAGTTCAGACTGAAATATGTAAACAACTATCAAAAAGTTTGGCACAATATTTTCTACACACATTCAGGTTTCCTAGAAGATGAATCTTAGCATTTTATGTGACCCGCTGACTTCATCAGTTCAAAATGTCATCATTGATAGTCCCTCAGAGCTCCTGGGAGGTTGGTTTTGAAATAAATGCACTCCATTTAACAATCTGCAACCCTACTTAAGAAACATGAAATATCCTGACTTTTAGTCCCTACTATGGTTCAAGCTTCATAAACTACTAGAGCATAAACTCCCATGATGCAATCTTTTTGTTATACACTTCTTGCCTGGTGAGGAGTCCCCTCTTTCAAACTCCATGTCCACATTTTTTAATGTTTAATTCAGTTTCAAACTATTGAAGCCCAAGGTGATGACATCATTTTCTTAGACTTGACAAATCTCAGCTGAGCCCCAGAAGATGATTGTTTAGGATATTGTATTAACTAATGGTTGCGTTCTGGGCCAGGACTGTACTTGTGCTACAGACCACACAAATTGCTAAAATACGTCAAATTAACTTGTGATTGCATTTGCCATGTTGTTTTTTACACTGATTGTACATTTTATGGTTATTGGTAATAAGCAGTGCATAAGTGCATGAAATCAATGCTATAATATTCATAACCTATAAAACTATTGTGAGTGACAGAAATATAATGTTTATGTAAAGGCTGAACACAGCCCCGGGCTCCATGCCAAGACCACACACACACACACACACACATACACACACAGGCACACACACACACACACACACACACACACACACACACACATGCACGCACGCACACACACACACACACACACCCATACACACACACACACACACACACACACACATACGTATACACACACACACACACACACACACACACACACAAAGTGTGTGCCTCAGAACTTGTTTAGAAAGTATGAGTAGAAATGTAGAAATGTGTACAATGTTTTATAAATACATACTTATTTGACATCATACTGTCATGTGACTCCACCCAGCTCTTGTTTGTGTGTTTTGTTCATTCACCTTTTCCTTATACTGATTGTACTCGTTCCAAAATTCTGTCAGTTATGCTTATCCAAACTCTACACAGACAGTATCACTCTCAGAGCCATTAACTGACTTTCCTACTTACCGTGTGTAATCTGGTATTTGGCCTCCAGCCATTATCATAGCGACCTTGTCCTCCTGGTTAGTCAGGATTATGTAAAATCAGACAACAGTAAAACAGGTTGACTACAGCTGGAGCCTGGGAGCTTCTGTTTTCAAACACACTGATAGCTTCTGTCTGTTACTGAGAGAAATCACATCACACAACATTCATCATGAATGCTATTAAACACTTTTACTTTGCAGATGTTCATATTTATATCTGCTGTGACTGCTTTAAATGTTCATTTCACAGAAAATTGGATTTGATTTAATTGAATGAAATGAACAAACTGGATGTGAGGCAGGTTAGGAAAACAGTCATGGATTTGCTGGAGCCTGATGGCAATTACAGGTAATACATGGGTGAGAAAGACACATATTTGATGATAGATATATCATGTTTGTGGAAAGCAACTGGAATTTAGAATATCCCATCTTATTAAGTAGTGTTTATATTCTTAATGAAAGCCTCCTTGTGGAAGAGCAAAATAGGTTTGTAAGTCAACTTTACATATTCTACAATTATAATAAGTACAGTTAGTGACAACAAGTCAATGCATGTGTGTGTCATTGAATTATGTAAGGCTTTTAATACAATCAATACAGACTGTGTAGCATGTAGACTGAATGGAGATACAGTAAAAAGAACATAATGATTCTTTAGATTCTTTAGTCTCTTACAAGTAAATATATGAAATAAAAGAAAAGATTTGGATGGATCTTTAGCCTAATTTCTAAACAAATACAGATGTGCACATTTGCATCTGCAGGGACTGTGCAGCAGATTCTTTAGTACAGCTTTGTAACTTTTTTCTCATTCAGCATTTCTTTCAGCTGTCTTTTCAAAAAAGAAAACCCACCAACCAAAAGAAAAAAGTAAAACACTTGTTCCTGGAGTTCTCTCTCTGTTTTCAGCATCCATTGCAGCACTTTCTTTTTGAAGTTGAAATCTTTACAGATTCAGCAAAGTTGAAATAATTTCTCTTACAACCTGGTTTTGTCCATGTCCACAGTGTTCACAAACACTCTGGTTTAAAGTCAAATTTCAAACTCTTTAAGTCTCTGCTGTGTATGAATGCTGTCCAGTCCTGTCTGCCCTGCCTCTGTCTGACTAATCAGTGGACTTGCCTTTGTTGTTGAGCTGTGACTTTTAACCTGTGATGGTGTAAGGCTTGCGGGAAGTGGGGCACATTACATCATTTTTATATGGAGTGAACAGCACAACATACTGTGAGTCATTTTTTGATGAGTAATTTCAAATAACTTCTGATCAGAACCATCACTCACTTTTGGGGTGTTTGAAAAGTTACAACCTAAAATGACTTTTCTCTTTTCCATTTAAATTTGCTTTTACATTTATTAACTTGGCTATACTTATCAGTCAATGTATATAACACACAAACTGTAGTGCAAGGGCATATTTTAGCCTTAAAAGGAGAGGTTGAGTCCTTTCCGTCTTTCAAACCTGTGTTTCAATTCCTCAGATATAGAAGCAGTGGGTTTAGTCTCCTTTAATTCCTGCAAACAACAGTGAAATAAGACATTCATCCAGTGTTCTTATAGAAACACCATCTCTGCTGTTAACTAGAGCTGAATCATAGCATAGCAAAACTTTGAACTTCTTTTTCTTGGGTTCTGTCTCATCGGCTCACAGATCAGTGACCAGTAGAAAAGGAAGCTGCTCAGTTTATCAGTACGCTGAGCCAAAGCAAACAGGATGAAGACTCTCCCACCACTGTTTACACACAAGCTTGTCAGTGCTGATAGCCACAAAAATGGACACAAACTTCTGGTGAGTAAGTGTCTAGAAAGGGCCAGGTGTGCTCCGATATCTCTGCTTCACCACACCTGCCAAACCTCCTCAGCTGCTTATCAGGGATGACAGAGGAACGTCTGGAAGATAAAGATCTGAATCCAGTCTGATCTATTACAGAGACCAAACACTGGACCATCCTGCTCAATCTGATAACACAAGATTTTTATTTACTCTTTATATTAGAAAATCAAACTAATAACTAACACCAACAAAAATATGATCTGCCCTCTTGTCATTTGGAGAGGGCAGGTCATATTTTTGACCAGCAGTCTTCTTCTTCTGTGGCATGATCACAGACCTTCTCTTTACCCAGTACATGTTCATCCACCAGTCCTTCATTTCACTTCCGAGCCTTCTTAGCTTCGCAAGTTTTGCATGCACTCAACTCAATAGACTCCAAAAAAGCACCAGGCCCTGATGGCCTTATCTGCTAAAAACTGCTGCAACCGTCATAGTGGAACCCATCACACAAATATTGAACATGTCAATATGTTTTAATCAATCAATCTTTATTTGTATAGCGCCAAATCACAAGAGTTATCTCAAGGCACTTTACACATAGAGCAGGTTCTAAACCGAACTCTTCAGGTTTTAACTTTAAAGAGACCCAACATTCCCACATGAGCAACAGTGGCAAGAAAAAACTCCTTTTTAACAGGAAGAAACCTCAGGCAGAACCAGACTCAGAAGTGGGCGGCCATCTGCCTCGACCGGTTGGGGTTGAGAGGAGAGAAAAGAAGGATAGAGGAGGGAAGCACAATGAAAATCAACAATGAAGCTAGAAGGTCCGGGACTGGAATCTGTCATCCGGACGTCTACAGGCCCAGATTACCTGTGAGACGAGAAAGCACAGACAACTCTGGGGAAGAAGTTTAGGTTATTGAATGCAATTAATAGAACATGAATGTTAATGGATATAGATAGATGGATAGAGAGAGAGAGAGGGAGGAGGAGAGAGGAGCTCAGTGCATCATGGGAGTCCTCCAGCAGTCTAAGCCTATAGCAGCATAAGCTAAGAGCTCTAAGAGCCCTAACTATAAGCTTTATCAAAAAGGAAAGTTTTAAGCCTACTCTTAAATGTAGAGAGGGTGTCTGCCCCCCGGACCAAATCTGGAACATGGTTGCACAGGAGAGGAGCCTGATAGCTGAAGGCTCTGCCTCCCATTCTACTTTTAGAGATACTAAGAACCTAGATACTAGACCTGCATGCTGGGAGCGCAGTGTTCTAGTAGGTACATAAGGTACTATCAGCTCTTTAAGATATAATGGAGCCTGACCATTGAGAGCTTTGAAGGTGAGGAGGAGGATTTTGAATTCTATTCTGAATTTTACGGGAAGCCAATGCAGTGAAGCCAAGATGGGAGTAATATGATCTCTCTTTCTAGTTTTCGTCAGAAAACGAGCAGCTGCATTCTGGACCAGCTGGAGAGTCTTTAGAGACTTGTTAGGACAGCCTGATAATAATGAATTACAGTAGTCCAGCCTAGAAGTAACAAATGCATGGACTAGTTTTTCAGCATCATTGTGAGACAGGATATGTCTAATTCTTGCAATATTACGCAGATGAAAGAAGGCAGTCCTTGAAATGTGTTTTATGTGTGAAGTAAAGGACAGATCCTGATCAAATATAACTCCTAGGTTTCTTACAGTGGTGCTGGAGGCCAGAGTAATGCCATCCAGAGTAATTATGTCATTTGATAATGAATTTCTAAGGTGTTTAGGGCCAAGCACAATAACTTCAGTTTTTTCTGAGTTTAATAACAGGAAGTTACAGGTCATCCAGGCCTTTATGTCCTTAATACATGTTTGTAGTTAATTGGTTAATTTAATTTGGATTTATTGATAGATATAATTGAGTATCATCTGCATAACAATGAACATTTATTGCGTGTTTCCGGATAATGTTTACTAAAGCAAGCATATATAAAGAGAATAGTATTGGTCCAAGCACTGAGCCTTGAGGAACACCATGTCTAACTTTTGTTTGCATGGAGGATTTATCATTAAACATTTATAAACTGAAATCTATCAGATAGATATGATTTAAACCATTTTAATGCTGTTCCTTTAATACCAATTAAATGTTCAAGTCTCTGCAACAGGATTTGATGATCAATAGTGTCAAAGGCTTAATCAGGTTCCTACTATATGGAAGCAAGCTTTTGTCTCACCTTTTTTCAAAGCCGGCAACCGCTGTGATATGAACAACTACAGGCCTATTTCTATCCTCCCTGTCTCAATTGAAATCATACATGGACTCACACAACATTCGAAACGACATGCAATCTGGTTTTCCTTCTGGATACAGCACAGTTTCAGCCACTCTGAAAGTGACATTAAAGAGGCTTTTGACTACAAGCACACCTGTGTGTCTTTCTTTACTGACCTCTCCAAGGCTTTTGACAGCGTGGACCACTCATTTCTTATCAAAACTTGCTGTCTGTGGGTATAGGCAGAAAAGATTCACAGTGGTTCCACAGTTATCTGTCAAATCGTTCACAGGTTGTCAAAAATGTTAACGTCATGTCTGACCCCGCTCTTAACAAAGGGTGTTCCCCAAAGCTCAGCTTTGGGTCCTCTGCTTTTTAAGGTCTGAAGATGATACTGAATGAATTTAAAGTCTGTGGAATCAAATCTGTAGGAGGAGTTTGTTAAAGTATGAGGCGTGGAAATGGGAAAAATGGCAGCAAAATCACAACTTTGATTCAAAATATCTGACTTCCTGTTGGACTTGGGTTATGGCTCCAAGACACGTTTTTGTGTGTCTGGCCAAGACACATATGCATACCAAATGTCATTTGTCCACATCAATCTGGATGGCAGGGCTTCAACTTTGGGCCATGGCAACAGTGTTTGATTATGGGTCATGAGCTTCAGGAAGTAGCTTCAAGGTCTTACATTTTAGCTCAGTCAATTTCAGGTGTATCTGTTTGACCTACTTGGAGTAGTTAGACAAAGAATGATGCTTATTACTTCCTGTTGCCAGTGGGTGGCACTATGAGCCTGTACGTGTCTTCAAACCGGGGCTCTTATCAAGCATGTACAATCTGGAACAGATCTGAGAATGTGGAGTCAAGTTATAAGGCTTTGAAATTTCACGGCGACACATCAAAATGTGCCGCATTGCCACTCCCACCATGTATAACACAGCCAAAAGATTTTGATATATTTTCATCTCTAAGGTCTTTATATGATACAGACCGAATTTGAAGTTAGTGGGGTCAAATATCTAGGAGGAGTTTGTTAAAGTACGACGAAATGGCAAAAATAGTGCCAAAATAGCAACTTGGAATCAAAATAGCTGACTTCCTGTTGGACAGACAGTGTGGTCCCCCTGACTTTTGTTTTCATCTGGAAATGATACATTTGCATACCAATTTTTGTGCTCCTATGTCAATCTGGATGGAAGAAATTCACGTTTTATTGTGTCCTAGGGGGCGCCATAGAGCCATTTTGCCATACCCATTTCTGGGACCCATAAGATATCACATTATTAACCAGGTCTGACACGTGTGCAAAGTTTTCGTGCATGTTTAGGCAAAAAATGCATTTGTTTTGGAAAAATGCAGAGCTTTTCCTACAGATACAATAAGGCCTTCGCTCTGTGAAGTGCTCAGACCTTAATAATACAATTTATATAATACAATGATTTTTTTGGTTTCGTGCGATACTGAACAACTTTCATGGGAATGTGCGGGGCCCCTCCTCTGATACTATATTGAGTTCTCTTTATACATCCATGACTCAGAGGCCCCAGGCTCCTGTGTGGTAGCGTTGGTGGGTGCAGTTTTTTGTTGAGCCACTGTTAAATTGAGCCTAAACCTGAGCCTACACCTGTTACACAATGACTTGTCTTTCCTGGGAACTGTTGAGTTGAATACCTCCAGCTTTCTTTTTTCCTCCTCAGTGATTGCTGGGCCTGAGCTAGCCAACGCTGCCAAACTGAGGTAAATACTAAATAACTCTCAACCAGCTAGCCTTTTGTTCCTTTGCCTTCATTGTTATATTCTCTTTCCCACACCTACCCCGCCCCCCCCCCCTCCCCACACACACACACACACACACACACTGTATGTTAGTGAGTTAACATATACACACTGTAAAGAGCCATCTATCTGTAATATCTGTAAAGCCCCACAGAATATGCCAATATAATAATAATACCATAACATGCAATTGAGGAGTAGCTTGTGTCATGCTAAATGAGTGTAAATAAGTTCAAATGAGTTATATTTCATGTGTTAGCCTTGAAGCCATAATAATAATAATATACATTTAATATAGTTGTGTGCCCTTGAACACCATTCATTTTACCTTTACCTCAAAATGACCTTGATCCTGATTCCAGTCTCTGTAACATTAGCTAAGTCCCCATGATAACCGTGGCAACTGACTCTGTTAAACTAACCTGTTCGCTGGAAGTTAGGAGTATTTTGAAAATACTTATTTCTAAATTATATTAGTAGTATGTGCTTATATGTGTGTGAGTATGCACAAGTTGTTATGTTTCATGAGTGTGTTTCATGAGTGTGTGTGTGTATGTGTGTGTGTGTGTGTGTGTGTGTGTATGAATGTGTGGAAGCAAGTGTGCTTTTAAAAAATGTTGTCCTTATTGCTGAGACTATTATGGGGGATGTTATATTTTGTGTTTGTTTCATTTTTTAAATCAATAAACAGCAAAAAAAACAAAAAAAACTGGCAGGTTTTTTAGCTCTTATAGAGCCACACACACTATTTCATGTCTTCATTCATTCAGTCTGGTTTACTGGAGGTTCACTGTGTGTCAGAATCGAAATCCTGATTTAATATTAGTTTGTTACTCAGACTTTCTAAAGTTACTGCTGCTTCAGTCATTTCATTTCTTGGAGCAGTTTTATCTTTCACATTCAGATTTGACATAAAGTGAATTCACTGTCATTTCAGAATAAACCTCTGCATGTCCACATGTTACAACTCTGTGAGTCACAAGACAGCCGTCACTTTTAAGCAGCTCCTGCAGTATAATGTCAAGTGCACATAATATGTAATCTCAGTTTTAATCTAAAATATCTGATATGAAACTTTAGACAGAATAACTGACTGTAAAATATTTAAAATACAATGTAGCTACAGCCTGATATAAGTCAGATTCCACTTCCACAAATCATCATTATGGAAATGTGATGATGAATTAATGGACAACACTGAATACAATTTTATTGTGTTAACTTATTAACACTCTCCCTGTTCCGACTCTATCTACCACCACTGCACCAACAGTGTATGAATGTGTGTGAATGGTTAGTTTCCTCCTGATGAGCAGGTTGGTACTCTGTGTGGTAGCTCCTGCCATCAGTGTATGAATGTGTGTGAATGAGTGAATGTAACATGTAGTGTAAAAGAGCTTTGAGTGGTCAGAAATACTAGAAAAGTGTTATATAAGTACAGTCTATTTATCATTTACAACATATATACATTTATTAGATATTATCATTTATAACAATAAATGAGTTATCAATTGCATCTCATGATTATTATCAGAAGATGAACATCTCTTGACAATAGAATATCTGCATGTCATGACAGCAAACTCCAAAGCTAGTAAAGAGACATTAAGTTTTCATGTTTCCATATTCTGCTAAATGAAAACAAAGACACTGTGACTGTACAGCTGTACAACTGTACAGTAAATCAATATAGAACATATCAAAATAGAACTCATATGCAGCTGTCTTCCTTCTGATAGTATCTGTAATGATTGATATAGTCATAGAAATAGATCTAAAGTACTGTTACTGACTAGTGTCAGTCTGTGAAGGGAGTAAACTGGCTTTAGATGAACCTATCTGAATATTGTAAAGACAGCTTTTCCATTTAGTAGCATTGCACTATTGACTTCCTTTAAACAAGACACATTTTTTGTATAGTAGCTTTTAACAATAAGGCAATTCAAAGTCCATTACATGAAAGCTAATAATTAATAAATACATAACAATAAAAACCTTTATAAAGCACATTACATACAAATATGCCAGACAATGTCCTTCACAAAACATGAACAAATAATAAAAGGCAGATGTTAGACATGAGAACATTAAACAGAAAGGAAAGTTTTGTTTTAAAAATGTGTTAGTGAAGATTTCTAACTCTCCAAAGAGAGCATTCCAGAGGGAGCATGAACTAAATGTATAGCTGACAGTAGTAGTCCTAGACCAAGGAACAGTTGTTGTGAGACAGTCAGCTGGATGCAGACATCTGTCACTGATGTAATCTGGAGCAAGGCCATGAAGTCATTTGAAAATGAGGAGAAGCAGTATAAAATCAGCATTTTGCTGAGGATTCCAGCTGCAGCCTTTTCAAGCAGTTGTAGATGTTAGATCAGGTTCTGATGGAGGCTGTGACACACAATCACAGTACTCCAGGCCTCTGTTAACTAAAGTAAGGATGAGTTTTTCAGAGCAATGTTGTGGCAATTCAAACAAGATATCGATACAAGTTTTTCTCCTTTGATATTTCTTTTATTGATATTTTGACCTGAAAAACATATCTGTTTGTTTATCCTGCATAAAAACTGAATTAGAATCACAGGAGAAATCTGTTTCAGCCAGTACATACAGAGCATCAGGAAAGTATTCACACTCCTTCACTTTCCCCACATTTTCTTATGTGACAGCCTTATTCCAAAATGCATTAAATTCCTTTTTTCCTCATCAATCTATATATAATATCCCATAATGACAAAGTGAAAAAGTGTAATAATAAGTGTAATAAAAAACTGAAATATCACATGTACATAAATATTCACATAGTCACCTAGACCTAGTCATAAAGTGTTTTGGTTGAAGGAAGCATGTACATGGAGTCATTATTATCAACTCAAAGAACATATCCAAATCCTCTCTCAGTCATAGTGTTGAAACAGACACTGTGACAGACACGTAGCACACAGCTACATCTGCCCCACCCACACACACACACACACACACACACACACACACACACACACACACACACACACACACCCACACACACACACACACTCCCTATAGATGTGACGCTGAGATGAACTGGATGAAGGCCTTGACATAGATTTCAACTTTTTCTTTTTTTTTAAAACTCTCTTTATTGGAAGCAATTTCACAGGCAACAATATAAATACAGTGTAAAGCCGATAAGAGAACTTCCATTTCTTTCCATCTTTTCATCCCTCCCACTATCCCATCCCACCCACAGGAGAGGATTTCAACTTTTTCTACACAACATTTTGTCCACTTTATTTACATGTATGAGGTACAAATGATTAGAAACATCTGTCGTTATAATGTAATCCAATACATCAACATCACAAATAACAGGGTCAAACATTTCAAAATAACAAATAATAATTTAGTATTATTCATTTTCAAAGTTTCAAAAACAGTAAGAAAAGTAACCTTAACTAATGTGTTCAGTACTTTTCAAATGGTGTTGTATTATGTAGAAATATGTGAGTATATTTCTGATAACCTCACTAACCTTCACTTCCATGTTTGACTGTGTCTCTGTTTAACCTGGACCTCTCCCTCACCTGTTCTGACTCACGTATACCTCTTGAGTCTGGATCATGAGTTTTATTGTTATGTAACAGCTGGCCTTCAGCACTGTGGCTCTTGTACGTATGTGCACTCTAACTTGTTTGTAGAACTCGGTGCTTGATATCCTACGCAAGTCTGATTAACTGTCACACACTGGAATTTTTGTTGTTTGTTTTCTAGAGCTCAAACAAAAAACCTCTGGCTTCAGAGAAGGAGTGTGTGTGTGTGAGAGAGATATTTTTCCCCTTTACCTCATTCACACAAGACATGTCTGTAAATGATAACATGCCTCACATGTTGACATGTTGGTTAAACATATACTCCCTGACTGTTACAGAAACCCAGGAATCATTGGGAAAACTGGAAAAAGGCTTTTTAAGTAGGTCAGTGAAAACATTTTAAATGTAAAATGAAATAGAAGGGAGAGGATCTATGCTCAATATGTGCATGAATACAGACACTAAATGGCAAGAAAAACACAGAAAGGGCTGGGATCAGCAGCTCCTCTGCAATCCATGTCAAGCTTGGCTCTCTTCCTCTGGCACACTTGTGAGATTTATGATGACATGTCTAGAAATAGAGAAAAGGCAGGAAGAGACAATATATCACAAGAACAATTGAGTTCTTGTGATATATTCAACTGAAGTCATTCCACTCAAGCTGAGGTAGTGATCTTGATCTCTCTTTCAAACAAAGCAACGTTGAAATTCATCCAGTGTCTCCCAACAGACTTAATTAGCCCTTCTTATGATATTGGTTTAAATATATTTTGCATGATCTCAATGTCTCTGTGTGTCTGTGTGTCACTGTAAAGACATACTGTAGAGATTATAGGAATTGGCAACTCTAAATTAGGTGCAAGTGTGATCGTGTCTGTAGAATCTTGGTTTTTCACTTGATACCACCCCCATCACCAATAATCAAAGGTCAACTTAGTAGATAACATGTGAGCCAGCTCAGAATGAAGTTCATTGAATGTGGTTGAAAACTCTAAAAAGCAAGTGAGTGAAGCCTTTGAGCTGAGATCATCTCAGGACACTGTTACCTCAGTAAAGAATGAAGCTCCTCAACTAACATATCTTGAAGAAGTACAACAGGCCCGAAATGTGTTCTCCAAATTTAGACAAAAGAAGGCTGTGTTTAGAAGAGCCTTTGAAATGCAGCAAGAGTTCAGTCACACAGGAAATGTACAACATTCTCCAAAACCTGGACAGCACAGGTAGATGGAGGAAACAGATGAATATAAAGGAACTGAAGCTGAAGTAACCAAACTGCTTTGAACTGAACTAAGTTAACTGAGCTGTGCTGAAATGAGTCAAGACACCGTCCACTGTAAAAATCACGACCAGTACAATCTACCATTTAAGCATAGAATCCTTATTTGGTTTGCTGCTACTTCTTCCAATGTCAACCCTTTCAGACTAAAAGAATGAGATGCAAAGTATGGAATAAAGAGAAAGAGGTGATTTGGGTGAAGTGAAGCACAGAAATGAAATGAGCAGCTTTCAAAACGTCTGGCGCCAAACTTGGAGCGCACCGCTGTCTAAAGAAAGTTTGTATGTAGAGGGTGGCGTACTGTTATGAGTCAGCAGACACACCCACATCACGAGTCAGGCGAGGTGACAACTACAACATCCTATGGGTGGTTCCACTGCAATTCCACATACCAGCACAGGCCAGCGTATCAGAAAGAATGTAACAGTACTTTCATGTGGTGTAACAGTAACAGCAGTTGTCATACCTCCCTCAGATAACAGAGAGCAAAGGACAGGTCAGTAAGGGCACACCAGCAGATAGAGGGATCACTGTGAGGATAATAACAATCCTGACCCCAACCAATAGAGAGGCTTCCTTAACCTCAAAAACACCTACTGTAATAGGACACAAGTGATATGTCTGTGCCAAGCTTCACTTTTAAATAGCTAATCATTTAACAGTGAAATGAATCTGCACTGCATTAAATGCTAAAGCCTCCACTGATGAAAGGGACATTATGAAAAGTTGAAGTTTAAGTAACAAGCGCTAATTCAGAGGATCCTCCCGAAATGTCTTAAACATGAGGAAATGATTAAAGCAGGGTTTCTAAAGGTTCCAGTATGCTTCAAATGCATGTTCGAGGAGCGCTGCATGTGTGGGGAATCAGTGAGTGGGGAAGTGTGTGGAGGTGAGAAGCTACGTGACTTTCAGTGACTCTATCAAACATTAAGAAATGTTTCAAAATATGAAGCTGAAGCAGTGTTACACTGCCCCCTCTGGTTGAAAGCTGCAGGTCTGTGTCACGACCCAGCTGTGGTCAGAAGTGATGTCATAGGTAATGACACACCTTAAATGTAAATGCTTTTTTTTTTTTTTTTTTTACAGCATCCAAATAGCTTTTAAACCTTTTTATATTTAACCTTTCAATAATTTGGTGTTTTAAAACACTCTGTCATTCCTTTGCTATTTTTCCCAGACAATACAAATAAAAAAAAGTGACAGAAGTGGTGACAGCACAACCTCCCACTGCCCAAACATAGTGAGTAATCAGTTATTGACTGAGGCTGTTATGTGTGCTGTTGTGTATTTGTAGTTGAGATGACTGGAAAATGCCTGGCAGCCAACATGCACTCTTCTGAGGTCAATGACCTAGAGTTACAAGACAGATCGGAGTGTAACTTCAGGTTCAGCGGGCCGCATTGAATAGTCATTTTTTTGCAGTTCTCAGTGTGTAATTATCAGCCGAGGTTTAAGGCGTCATCATGAGACGGGACGGTGGCTGCAGACTGACAGCTCTAAGCTGCTGAGGTGGCTGCTGGCGGGTGGAGTGTCGTGCCATTCAACTTTCTCTTTCAAACCACAGCCGCAGTGGCTCAGCTGTGCCATGAATGGACTTGCCAGGCTATGATGTGGCAAGACAAATGATTGGCTTATAGGGAGCGCTTTTTACAGCTACTGCGGGTGTGGGTTTTTTTGCAGATCTAGAGTCCAGAACAAATATGTCTTACACAGGGAGCTGAGTCATTATTGGCACAGCTGTTTATTAGCTATTTGCGTAAACATTTATACTCCATTTTAGTGCTGTAATAGCTTCTGGATGCTTTAATAGGTCTTTATATCATCTGATCTCCAGGTTTTAGCTTCATTGTTAGCACTCTAAAGTGTTTTTGTATTTTTGTCTGAATATAATTAATGTCATTCCAGCCCTGTAGCAAAGCTGAATTACTGGAAATAAATGTCAAGACTCCCCACCTCTCATCCACCTCCACCCATTTATGGGAATACAATTATTTTTAAAAAATCATACCATGACTCCAAAACTCATCTATTGTCTAGCTCCGGAATACTTATAATGGCTCCTGTTTTACTACAGTATGTTCTTTTGTTTACACTCTAATTTCATTTTCACTTATCTTCCCCACTCCATTGCTGGACTGGCATTTTTCCAGCATCGTCCTTTTCTTTTTTCAGTGAGTTCTATTCAGTGGAAATCCCCTTGGATAGAAGCTTGACTGCAGTGTTTACTGAGGAGAAGAATGTTCTAACAGGTTATATCTTGCATTCCCAGTAGTTTTTTTCTTCTTCTCACAGTCATTTAAAGCATCGGAGCCAAAAGAGAGCTCAGATCTTTTTTGCAGTTAACTATGACTAACACACAGTGCCAGTCCTGGCCTCCCTGGGGCCCTAAGCAAAATGCCATGTAAACCATATATTTCATTTGCCACACAATCACACCTGATGTCTACCACAACTATTTACATTTTCCCTCTCTTCACCAATCATTTTTCAATTCTTTCTTTTTCTTTTTATACTATTACAGCAAATTTGGCGAAATTGTTCAGTCTCCAACATCAATGGGACAATGGGATCTGTGGATGAATAAATGGCAACTCAGCCTACTTGGACAGGGATTGAGGGTTTTCTTTTCCTTTTTTTCATGGCCTGAGGGATAGCTGCGCTTGCCTACTGTTATCAGTAAACATGAGCACGCTTTGTAACTCAGGTGCAGTCTTGGCAGTGGGCGGGGCCTTTTCAGACGGACGGGGCCCTACACAGCCTGCGTAGTCTGCGTATAGACAGGACCGGCTGTGCTTCAATTATTTACATTTCAATCATGAATCTATTCTTTGATCCTGTTGATAAAATCACTGAAGCAGCGGTGGATTGATGTGCACCACAAGCAGACGTGGTTCTGAGTTGTCTATTTTTAGCGCAATGTCTTAGACCAAATTTCAACCAAAAATACAACAGCTGTGTTCACCATGCATAATTTGTATGAACCTCCCACCTGTCTGTTCCTCTCCTCCCACCTGTGTACTGTGAGCCCCAACGCTGGTCACCAAAGTACCACACAGACACACAAAGCCAGTTGGTCAGGAAAATACCTGAGTACTGCTTGTATTGGTCATTGCACCTCCATGAATATTTGTGTGGTGTAATGAACATTACAGCCAGTATGGGTCATGAGCCACACCTGTTACTGGGTAGCTAGTATACAACTCAGATGTGTTTAATTATGGTTATCTACCATGTATTGTGCTGAGGTGACTTAAAATACAAAAATCTGTGAGATACTGACTGTAACTCAGTGGCAAAATAATCAGTGCTCATTCAGTAACAGCATCCTATTTAACCTGTTCTTTTAGTCCATGTTAAGTTGTGCATAATTTGGTTTAGACATATTAAGATATTAAGATGACCCTACTTTACTACTGAGCATGGTCATGTTATTCTATTTGGAAATACATCCATCCTTGCTGCTGCTTTTTCATGTCCAGTTCATGGTGGCAGCAGGGTTGCCAGACTTTGTAGATTCCCACGGGAAATTTTAATAAATCTTAAATAGTGGCTTCAGGGGACTTTTAACAGACTTATAATGGCAACATTTAGACTTAAAATATAATACATTGAAGTTACTGTATAATCAATTAAAGGCTTATGCCTAATTGAGGTCAATAGGCCTAGTAGGTGGCTCACTGGAATTGAAAGCACTCGTAGTACTATTTCAGGTACCTTTGTTGAATTTGTTGTCCACTAGGTGGCTATGTCCGATAAATTAAATGCATTTTAGCTAATGTAGTAAACAATAGCTCTTATATACAGTCTAAAACACCTTCATGGTTACTCTTCAACATCCCTGTTCAGTTTCATTTTGTCTTCATTCACTAAATGAGTATGATGACTATTGTTACTGCTGTTTTGTCATGTTAACATTAAATAGAGGGATGAGAGGCTGTATCTTGGAAATCACCTGACTATAAAAACTACAAATATTATAGCCTGTTGACTGCCATAGCGTTAGCGTTAGTCTACGCGAGGGCAACCAGACTAGGCTTTAAAATTAGCTTTATATTACCACCAACCTGAAACAGCGTTTGGCAGATCACTGGATGATGCTGCAGCAGCGGTTGGTAACACAACATGGCTGGATGGCGTTATCTTGAAAAACTTTCTTATGTCTATTCTGACTGATGAGCACTCAATGACTGAGAAAGATCACACAGTGACTTAGGCTACAGCAGACTGACGATAGGTGGCGCCGCTAGGCTCCATAGAAACATTTGTATTCAATCAGGCTAACTGTTCAGTTGGCAGTACAGTTTTGTTCAGTGTAATTTCTTTTTTTTTTGTTAAAGATTTTTTCTGGCAGAGGCGCCTTTATTTGACAACAGAGACACAGGAAATTACTGGAGAGAAGGGTGTGACATGCAGAAAGGTCCACCGTCCGGGACTTGAACCGGGTCCGCTGTGTATATGGCATGCGCTTTTAACCAGTCGAACACCTGCACACCCAGCGTGGCAAATTTCATTCATTCTTTTGGTTTTCTGTATAATAGGGGTATGATTGATGGATAGCGTATTCCCCTGTAATAGGCTATATGTTCCTCAGCCATTAATCGGTCCGATGATCATTTAAGAAAAATAAATAAATAAATAATAATAATAAATAAATACATAAATAAAGCTTAAAAAAGATCAAACAAGATCCGAAAAGCCCCAAAAGTCCACCGCCCATGCCGCGTTTGGGTGGCAGCACACTAAGCAAGGCAGCCCATACATCTTTCTCCCTAGCCACATACTCAAGCTCCTCCACAGGGGTATAGTGCCATGTTCAGACCAGTACAGAGGCATCCCAGGTGGTAACCTGATCAAGTATCCAAACCACTAAACTGGCTACTTTCAACACAGCTTTTGGGGTTATGAAGGGAACTCTCTCCAGATATTTGAGCTAAGGGTAAGCCCTGCATTTCTGCCTCTTGTGTCTTGTACCTAATCATTTCTATCATATCGTTTCCATCACTATAATAAATTCTATCCATGAAACAAATCAAATACAAAACCTGGAAGTGAAACACTTGAATTTGTAATTTTTCTCCACTTCACTATGAAGCTGCAGTGATGTTGAGAGGGTTATCAGATCAATGTGATTGCCAGCAGCCAATCAATAACTGATATCCAATGAGGGGGCATGTCAGAAGGTAAAAGACATCATGAAGGTTATTGTGTGTGCTCGCTCATGGCTCCTCACAGAGAACTGGAACGTGGGAATATCAAATAAGAGACTGATCTGGTTATGTGACCTTTCACACTAGCCACATGACTATTCTAATCACATGATTACATAACTAATAGATTTTTATGAAGACAAAGGCAAGGACAACATTTTTTGAGCTATCAGAAATAAAAAACATGCTGTACAATTGGGCTGCAGATCCATGGCCCCCCTCATGCTGTAGAATAACCATTGTTCAGGTACATGTGATGTGTGAGGAGTTTGAACAGAAAAACTGTGATTTTACAACCAGGAGACAGTGATCTTTGAGAGCATTAAAAGTCTGTGTAAAGTAAGAATAAATATGAGTTTGACATACCACTGAGTTTGATAAAATCACCAAATATATGAAATTAGGCTTTAAAGTTGTGTAAAATTCAGCCTCTTTCTCTGCTACCAAACGCTGTGGGCGTGCCCTCCGAGTCCGCTGAAACCCCGCCCCCTACCAAGTGTCAACTGTCAATCAAAGTCACCACCTCTACCAGAAACATGGACGCTACTTCTGACAGCTTTCTGCTGCTAACTCTGCTGCTAGCTCGGCGACTAACTCAGCTAACTGGCTAACTGTAGACTGTAGTAGTAGTAGTGTGTGCTGAATGTATTTATACCTCTACAGCAGCAGGGGCGGGTTTATGCTAATCAGAACCGCCCACTAAATCCTGAACACAGAAATGTTGAAACACAGTTTGTGAAGCCTAGCTCCACAATTCAAATCTAAATGGTTGAAATGCTTTTTACACCTTTTTTAGAAATACATTTATGACCTATTTAATGTGTTTAGAAGAAAATGTCTGAATTCACTGTACACAGTCTTTAAAGGTGGTAATGGGAGACATAGAGCTGCTTTTTTTTAATAACCCATAATATAAACATTTCTTTTAACCCTTAGATGCATAAGTGGGGTCAAAAATGACCCCGAGGGTTGTTATTCTTCAAAATCTCTGAAATTGAAAGTTTTTACACTTCCATATTCCAGGTATTCCTCATAAAACATGTTTGTGACTTGAGGCCATTTGAATTTTTTAAAATGTTTTTATACATTTAAAGAAATTGCAGTTTTTGTGTCACTACCCCACTTTTCCATAAGTGGGGTCAAAAATGACCCCAAGCATTTCCTATAGAATCATCATATATATATCAATCATATTGGTCAACAAAGTAGACATTAGTTAGCTAACTACAAAATAATGTTAGTAGTAATGTTTGTACTCTGTTAGCTAGCTTACTACTGCTAGCTCTGTTAGCTAGTTTACTAAGCTAGTGTAATGTTAGCTGGCTTCAGTGGTGTGCACAAGGGGGGGCAAGGGGGGCGGTCACCCCGCCTCGTGGCCCAATTGTTGAAAAACGCGTGCTAAGGTTCCCTCTTGGGAGCCAAACACGTGCTAAGGTGCCCTCTTGGGAGCCAGAACGCGTGCTAAGGTGCCCTCTTGGGAGCCAGAACGCGTGCTAAGGTGTCCTCTTGGGAGCCAAACACGTGCTAAGGTTCCCTCTTGAGAGCCAAAACGCGTGCTAAGGTGCCCTCTTGGAAGCCAAACACATGCTAAGGTGCCCTCTTGGGAGCCAGAACGCGTGCTAAGGTGCCCTCTTGGGCGCCAAACACGTGCTAAGGTGCCCTCTTGGGAGCCAAACGCGTCCTAGGGTGCCCTCTTGAGAGCCAAATGCGTGCTAAGGTGCCCTCTTGAGAGCCAAACGCGTCCTAGGGTGCCCTCTTGAGAGCCAAACGCGTGCTAAGGTGCCCTCTTGAGAGCCAAACGCGTCCTAGGGTGCCCTCTTGAGAGCCAAACGCGTGCTAAGGTGCCTTCTTGGGAGCCAGAATGCGTGCTAAGGTGCCTTCTTGGGAGCCAAACGCGTCCTAGGGTGCCCTCTTGAGAGCCAAACGCGTGCTAAGGTGCCCTCTTGGGAGCCAGAACGCGTGCTAATGTGCCCTCTTGGGAGCCAGAACACGTGCTAAGGTGCCCTCTTGGGAGCCAAACGCATGCTAAGGTGCCCTCTTGGGAGCCAAACGCGTGCTAGGGTACCCTCCTGGTTGGCAAAACATGCAAAACTGTGCTCTTGGGTGGCAAAAACGTGCGCAAAAGTGCCCTTTTCAGTGGCGAGAACGTGCTGTATGTGCCCTTTTTTTCTTTTTGCCCCTGCCCTTCAAAAAGTCTGTGCATGCCACTGGCTGGCTTTACTAAACTAGTGTAATGTTAGCTGGCTTAGTAAGCTAGCAAACATTACACTAGCTCAGTAAACCAGCTGATATTACTGCATTTGTTGTGTAGAGACTCACTATATTCATAATTCCTTGTAATAAAAGCTAACCTGTTAGGTAACCTATTATATTGGTGATTGGTGTGTGTGTGTGTGGGTGTGTGCGCGTGTGGGTGTGTGTGTGCGTGTGTGTGTTAAAAAAAAGTTATAAATAAACTTGTTAAATGTAAAATCAGTTTTTTGTTGACTCAAATATAATAAATATAATCACCTTTAACCAAAATGAAAGACATTTTTTAAATTCATTGCAAAAACACATTGATTCTAATTGGGGTCATTTTTGACCCCACTCATGGAAGAGTGTAGGTATCGGTCGTTCATGCATCCAAGGGTTAAGGTTCCCTTATTTTTTTTTATTAATTGCAACCCAGAAATGTACTGGGCATGATGTATGAAATCTAGGATGTGAATGCATCTTGCCCTGTGAATCTCTTATGGGTAGCCTACATACACAAAGTGAATTTGGGAGGACTCAGTAAAAATAAAAAGCACTAGAGGCAGTTACAGAATGCAAATACATTGAATGGCTGATATTGAAGAAATAGTGTCCATAGCCTAAAAGAATATTGTTTGTTGTATGAAAATCTTTAGAATTACAACTTTAAATATTTATTTAAGATTTAAAGAATCAGAACTAAATGTCTCATATGAATGTACAGGACAAGTTTGGACTCACTTTCTTATTCAAGGGAATTGGAAGATGTGTCCAAACTTTAAACTGGTCCTATAATTGATAGTCGAAGAATGTTTCTAGAATGTTTCTAGGCAAAGATTCTCCAGGACTATTTTACCTTCATTGTTTAAGAGTGTAACTGAAGCAGAGCAGGGATAAGTAAAGGTGTGCTTCCAATAAGATGGTACCACTTGTCATAATCATCCAACAAAGTTAGGTCTTTACACTGAAACAGTGTAGAGGCCTCTCACTCCCACCACCCTCCATATATCACCCTCCTCTTTACTGTGGGTTCCCTCAGAGACCCAGGGCCATACTGGGTCAAAAAATGAAGTGGCTAAGCTCCTAATAATTGTCAGGCTTATCAGCTCTGCAGGGGGTCAACCTGAACAATCCTAGTGCTAAAAAATGAGTGAAATGTTTTAGAGGTGGAACTAGAGTGTGTTCATGTTTTTGTTTTGTTTTGTCATGCTCTGTATGGTACGGTAAAGTGTGTGTGCGTGTAAGCATGTATACATAGGTGGTTGCATGCAGCCTGTGTATGTGTGTACATGCACAACTGAGACTAATGTAGCTTATCTACCACAATGCAGGAACATTTGCCCCCAGATCTCATTACTTTAACTCCCAGCCTCCACACACTGCCAAGTCTGACACACGCACACACACACACACACACACACACACACACACACACACACACACACACACACACACACACACACACACACACACACACACACACAACTTTAGGCCATATGGCTATATGCAATGTAATTGTGCACTGAGCCCTCAGCTTGCCAGAGGTTAGTATGAGCTTAGTATTATCTCAGTTTCTTCAGCATCCCTTCACTTTATCTCCAAAGAGCACACCACAGTTTCAAACCGTCACCCAGCAAGGCTTCACATGCACTCTGTGATACTTTACATACAGACTCATACACACTTTTTGGGAAAATAGCCTGATTAACTGAAGTTATTTGCCCATACTTGGTTAGTTCACCTAAATAAAAAATAAAATGAATAGAAATAAACATATTTTCTAACATCCTCACTGAAGAAAATGACTGGAGATGTTGCTTTCCTTCACTTCCAATAAATAGTTGTAGCAGCAGACATTTCAGGGACATATATCTCAATATCTAGATAAATAAAACCCAAATGATCTGCTTGGTTAGCTCAGTAATGACCATAGGCCCATACTGGATGATTCCACACCTCATCCATCCAATGCCAACATTCAGTGTTAATTCCTTTTATGGCAAAGTGTGGAGATCAGAGTGATGGATGCCCATGTAGCAGATGTGACTGTAATACAGGAAGCTCATTACATTGATGTTTTCCAAATGGCAGTCAAATTATTCTAAATAAAGATAATGAGTCTGTCAGAGTCACAGATGACACTGTGTTTTCTCTCCTGTCTATTATCTTGATGCTCTGTGCTTTGTTTAACTATGACCTGCAAATATACATCGTTGGCCAATAGAAACAGTGTTTAGTTGGATCTTTGTTGCATCAAATGTGTCCTTGTCTTGTAGTGACATCATAGACAAAGTTCAAAATGTACACACGCTCTCGGCTGATTTATCAAAAGAAAAAAGAGAATCATCTCCACACGGAAGGGAAGGTTTGCAGTAGAGCAGCTGGTCCTCCACTCGTCTGTGTGTATATATACTTCTGGCAGATGCTTTAATTTTAAAAAGTAACAGCTTGTTTGTATCACTTTAAATCAGACTGCTTACACAGTAACATGAGTAATGAGTTGACTTGAACAGTTTTGTTGGTTTGTTTGCTCTTGCACAAACAGGGTGCACTTAAGGAATATTTACCATGTTATTTTTTTGTCTGTGTTTACACCTCAGGGGTGAGTGACAGTGATGTCATGTTCATACTATCTGCTGATTTACCTTTTAAGATCATTTTAGACTTCCAGGAACAAAGAGGATGGAGTAGGCGTTAGAATAAAAAAAGGGCGGAAACTACCTGTGAATCAAAATTAAACAATCCAAATTTTTGAAAAAAATAGACACAAAACAGGAAATAAGTAGGGAACAAAGTGCACAAGAAATTGAAATAAGCTAAAGACAGTAGCGTAGTAGAAGTGTGAAGAGAAGCAAGCAGCTTGATGCCATGAGCAAAGGAAGCACTTGAGAATGTTGGTATGTTAATGAAATGCTGGGTCTGAGGGTCCTTGCTCAGTAGATATCACTTACTGTATTCTGTTGCCTTTTCATGGCATGGTTTGATATGGTCCATGACACCATGGCAAGCTGTGACTGTCTTCATCATCTTAACCTGCACTGCGTAACCTCGAAACACTTTCACACAATATTTGCAATTTTTTAGTACAATGTAATGTTGAAATGCTTCCATTGTGATTGCTGGCAATCAGTTTGGTAACAGCTCCCAGTTACTCCCACTCCCACTTATAATGTCCTTACTGTTTAATCCCAGGAACATTGCACACTTGTGGTATAAGCAATTTATGTTTATTGTAGATATATACAGATTGTTTTCAGAGATTCTTTATTGTATATTTTATTTAATTTTTTCATCACTTCACCATTACAAGGTTACTGTTGTGTCAATTTTGAATTTCCCCATTGAGAGATCAATACAGTTCACCTTACCTTACCTTACCTTATAAAATTAGCAGAATATGCTACAGAAGGTGAGGGCTTCTGTTAGTGTCAGACTTAGAATGTGATTAGATCTGATAATGAATGAACCTGGAACAGAATCAGCACCTAGATTACCAAGATGTAGCAAGATTCGGTACATTCATGGTAAGCATTAATGCACAGTAGTAGAAGAGTGTTTTATTGTGGACAGAGGTATTTCCACAAACAACTCCTGCTGTGGACAAGTTGTTTTTGCTTTAAAGAATTTTAGAATTAATCAATTTTAATGTAGAAGTTGTCTTTGACTATAAAAGCATTAAAGACCGTGTAAAGTGAATTCAGAAATTTTCTTCTAAACACATTAAATAGGTCATAAATGTATTTCTGAAAAATGTGTAAAAAGCATTTCAACCATTTAGATTTGAATTGTGGAGCTAGGCTTCACAAACTGTGTTTCAACATTTCTGTGTTCAGGATTTAGTGGGCGAGTCTGAAAATCACACGCGGTGATTAGCATAAACCCAGTTAGCAGCTGAGTTAGCAGCAGAAAGCTCTCAGACGTAGCGCCCATGTTTCTGGTAGAGGTGGTGACTTTGATTGACAGGTGACACTTGGTAGGGGGCGGGGTTTCAGCGGACTCGGCGGTCACACCCACAGCGTTTGGTAGCAGAGGAAGAGGCTGATTTTTACACAACTTTGAAGCCTAATTTCATATATTTGGTGATTTTTTTAATGATTCAAATTTGGCAGGGTGGTTAACAACACACTTTTCTGTGGTATGTCAAACTCAGAACACATATTTATTCTTACTTTACACGGACTTTAAACATTGTTATTGAAGACAGGAGATATGACAGGATCCCACGGTGTAGATGATGATAGCAGTAGGGAAATGTGTAGGTGTAATAACCGAACCTGTTCTGGGACAAGTTCCCACTCAAGATGCTGTTGAGATAAGACGTGAGTTGCACAAGAGTAAGTGTGAGAGAAAACATGACTGGATCACAGTAATGTACAGGGTAGCATCCGACAACTGACTGATCGAATGAATGTGCAGCGAGATGATTGGCCAGATACGATGATGTAAGAATATGTGATGAGAGGACCTGAGACAGTGTGGGAAAGTGCAGGAAAAGATAACAGACACTGAAAATGATATCTTCCTTACTGAACTTTCCCCAAAGAGTAATGAACCAGTTAGACACAAGTGATTCATACTTGCATCTGATGTGAACTCTATTCACTCAATACAGCCTGATTTAATCACACTGCTGTATCAGAGCTGTGTTAGTTATAGATCTAGCTGCTACTGCTTCACATTAACATCTAAATCCTATTTTGCTCAGTGAACTCTTAATTCAAATTATACATGAAGGAACAGTTGGACATGTCTTCATCTGCTAACTGTACTCCAGGTACAACTGAATCAACTTTATGGAAATGGCCAAACCCTACATGAGGCAGGCTATTATTATTTCATACACATCTGCCAAGAACAAAGAAACCTTAAAGGCACACTTAGAATTAGGAGACATAATAAACTAATTGAATTTAAATCTTCATCTACTTAGAAGACCTGACTGAATTTGGTAGCTGCCCGTTCCACCCTTGACCAGTCTCTTACTGAAAAAACAGAAAAAGCCATTCTTCAATTCAAAACATACATTTTTTTAAGTATGGACACAAACCAGGAAGGTTTCCGGCACATTTAGTCAGAGGCCGGAAGGAAAACAATACAACACCTTTACCTGAAATGAAACACAATATTTCACATTTTTGTGGTTAATTGTGCAACCTTATGATCTCCAATTACTGAACAGGAAGTATGTGAGGCTCTTGGGAACGCACAAGTGGGGAAAACACCAGGAACTGATGAGTTTAGTTATACAAACAGTGTGAGTCTTACTGAGTCTTAACTTTAATCCAGCTCACACACACACACACACACGCACACACACACACACACACACACACACACACGTGTATGTATTAGCCAATGTACTTGCTATCAGGTTGAAGAGATTCCTTGCAAACCTGACTAATCCCAACCAAATAGGATATATTATTAGACACTCCCATACAAATGTGACAATTATTAAATGTATCTAGTACTCTCAGACCATTTCATTAGATGCAGGAAAGGCATTGATAGGGTGGAATGAAGTACTTATTTAATGTAATGAAGAGTTTTAATCTGGGGAACAAATGTATTAAGTGGGTGAAGGCCAAGGAAATGAATGGAGTTGAATTGATGGGAGTGGACCACAGTATATCACTTTAGGCAGATGATGTTTTGCTTTTTGTCAAAAACTCTTCTCACTGAGATTCTAACCAGCCTGCACATTTTTCTTTTAAGGGATCACTGTCTGGATATACTGTCTGGAATTTGCAAATCTCAATCATCTTTATCGAAAAGTCAATACTTGTGCCTTGAGAGGAAAGTAAGAGTGAAAACTGAAACATTCCAACTTCCTATAAAGAGAGGGGGAATAGCTCTAACAAGTCGTCTGTATAGGGTTGTCAATGCTCAATGCTCATTTATAATTAAATACATCACTTCTTAGAACACACTTCTTACTAAGTTATTTGTAGGGTAATGGGCGTACTGTCTACACATATTTAAAAACTGCAATTGTAATCAACACATAGATGATTTTAACCAATCATTTATCATATCTTTCTAGCAGGACAACGGAAAAAGTGTTTTGGAAAAATGATTAGCAAAAGGTCAGTTTCATCAGTTTCAACTATGTGTAATATCTTCCATATAGTTCTCACATATTTGCAGAAAAGACATATATTGTATATGAATAAAGAAATGTTTTTTTAAATTACACACACATCTATATATATAATATTCTCTCTCCTGATGATTACCATGTCAGGGGGCCTTTTGAAACTTTTTTCTTGCTCCAAATATTACAAAAAGTTTATTTCCCTTTTTCATCAGAAGCTGCAGTCACTGGTTCAGTGTAGCACTGATAAAATCATTACTACATGGGAGAAGGACTTTGGAATCCAACCAAGCTACAAAGGTGGTCTAATGTATTTTCATTGTCAAGTCAAATCTTTTCAGTCACATGAGAGCCAGCACCAAATACTTGTGGGGCGGCTGTGGCTCAGGAGGTAGAGCGCTCATCCACCAATTGGAAGATTGAAGGTCAGTGGTTCCTGGTTCCTCCAGTCCACATGTCCATGTGTCCTTGGGCAAGATACTTAACCCCAAATTGCTCCCGTTGCTGTGCCAACGGTGCATGAATGTGTATGAATGGTTAGTTTCCTCCTGATGAGCAGGTTGGTTTCCTGCCGTGAATGTATGAATGTGTGTGAATGGGACATGTAGTGTAAAAGTCTGCACCAGTGGTGGACAGTAACAAAGTAAATTTACTTGAGTACTGTACTTAAGTACAGTTTTTGAGTATCTGTACTTTACTTGAGTATTATTTTTGGGGAATACTTTTACTTTCACTCCACTACATTTAAAGAACAAATATTGTACTTTTTACTCCACTACATTTCTATTGATGCTTTCGTTACTCGCTACTTTTGAGCTCACGTCAGCTGATAAATAAACTGTTTCTGCTGATTTGCGTTTGGTTTGTCTTAGTCGTATTGCCGTACCTGTACTATGTCATGCCATACGAAGACATGGAGGAAGAAACTGGAGAAACTCCCACTGAGCACCCGGGGCCTTATCTCAAACCCATGTTTGTCACAAAAACTGATTTGTTTCAGTTTAAATGTTTGTTGTACTTACCACGAACAAATTATATCACAGCCTACAAAAACTCGTCTTCCAACCTGAAAAACTACTTAATGTTACTAATGTTCATTTCAAACATAACTGTATGTGCTTCAGTATCATAGTTGCCATTTTTAAATGGTTTCCTCTCTACCCCAACCGGTCCAGGCAGATGTTCTCCCACTCTGAGTCTGGTTCTGAGGGTTCTTCCTGTTAAAGGGAGTTTTTTCTCTCCACTGTCACCAAGTGCTGCTCATGTGGGAATGTTGGGTCTCTTTAAATGAAACCTGAAGAGTTCGGTTTAGACCTGCTCTATGTGGAAAGAGCCTTCACATGACTCTGTTGTGATTCAGCGCTTTATAAATAAAGATTGATTGATTAAAAATATGGCAACTGTTGCAGTCCAGTTGAATGATTAAGTTGACTTTCTGTTCATGTCTTTTATACAATTCATATCAAAGAGTCCGAGGTAGGTGTTAGGTGTGTTGAAATGTAACTGTGTTCTGAGGCTTCTTGACTTTATGTGTTTATTTTTGAGCAGAATCACATCAGTGTATTGTATAATTATAATAAAGCTACTTTCCTGTATTTCCTGAGATATTTTAAAAATACTTTTACTGCTAAGTAATTGTTCAAGCAAATACTTTAGTACTTTTACTTAAGTAATATTTTGACTAAGCTACTTTTACTTGTATTGGAGTAATATTTGACAAGGAGTATCTGTACTTTTACTCAAGTAGTGAAGTTGTGTACTCTGTCCACCTCTGGTCTGAACTACATAAGTACAGTCCATTTACCATATGTCTTACATCAAATGTAATAAAGAGCTGGGAACTTAATTTCGCTTAAAATGGCAAAACTATTTGAAAAAGGCTTTGCACAAAGTTTCACAAATTGGAATCTGCTTTGTTTTTGTTGTTTTGCAACAGAAGGTTATGGTCTAAACCCCTCAGTGTACTCTTGTATTTAGAGTAGACAATGTATCAAACAGTAGCACAGTGGTACAGAGAATTATACAACGAGTTACGTATGGAAATCCTCTCCGTACTTTAAAGGGGAATGACGTATACGTCTTTAAATCTGGGAACCAGTTTTAGAAGATTAGAACATTAAGGTGTCAGGCTTACTACAGAGGGATGAATTCCTGTTCAGAGTGAATCCTATCTCATACAAATTGTATCTAATTGAATTAAATTTCCCCTTTTCTGGTTTTATGAAGTCATAAAACTAGAAACTATTTGGCCTAATACTGCAATGCAATACATCTCTTTTCTCATTTTGTGTTTATGCAAGTCCTGTAATATATGTTGTATATTATGTCGTTCTTCATATAAGTGGGATTTTGTTTCGGTTGGAATTGTTTTGTATGTGTGTGTTTTAAAAAATGATCAATGAAATGTACATATTTTAAAAAGAGATTACATTGATATACTAGTAATTAGCTACAGCAAATACATTTTGTAGGAAACATGTTGGCTATTACACTTGTTATTGACATAATGGGGGAATGTTAAAAAAATTATGTATAATTTAATATTTAGCAAGTCACAAAGATGATGATACAGAACAAATCAGTTGTCAAGTCATGTTCACTGACAACTTCCAAATAACATATCTGATCCTGCAGTACAATATAGCCCTGTTCCCATTAAGGAACTTTACAGGAACGTCCTCTCATTCGGTCCTCTCAGCTGTTTTGTCTCATTGTTGTGTCTTTCATTGCAGAGTAGGACATTCATTGAACCCACCGGTCTCTGGACATGATGCGGAAGTAACTTAGAACTGCATTCTATCAAAAAGGCCACCAGGGGGCGACCGTTTTGGTGTCGTTTTTGGTGATTTCTGTCTCTATACAAGTCAATGGAGAATTCACCAACTTCTCACTTGATTTCTAACCTCAGTAAATGTTTTCAAAATGTGTTTATGGTCTCAATCGCTAGTTTAAAGCCTTCTTCAATGCAGTATGATGTTCATTTGTGAAATGTTTGCCTCCCTTATTATTTGACGATAAAGCAGGGTATGCAATAAGGCGTGGCTACGTCGTGATTGACAGGTTGATTGCCCAATGTCCTCGAGATCCAGCCCTTGCAACCATAGCAACCTCCCCCGGTCCGCCCATGGCTCCACCTCATGCCCATATAAGTAGAATCCGTGTTTTTATTTTTCCCAGCATGCACCTGAAATTTTCAAGATGGCGCTGCCTAGATTCGAAACTATTGGCTTCCGAGCAGCAGTCCACAGACCAATGGGTGACGTCACGGATGTTACGTCCATTTCTTTTATACAGTCTATGGTGCCTTCTGTTGATGTCACATTTCCCTTTGATTATACCCAATCAGCACTGAGTCAACCTCAAGCACCACCTTTTTCAATGAATGTGTGTAAATGTAATCACACACAGGGTTAGGGTTAGGGTTAGTGTATGACATGAAGCCTAACCTCCTCTGGTGATGTATATACATGTAATACTTCCTTCATTTCAAATTGAATACATTTCATACCACAGCGTAAGAGGGACAAGGATTTAGTAATATAACATCATTTCTAGGAGACATGGTTGGAACAGCAGCATAATGTGCACGCGCTGGCATCAGCCGGACCCATGTGTTACTAAATATCTTGGCAGTCAACACAACATTTTTCCCATGATTTGTAAAGGTTGCTAGATTCATCACTTGTAGCCAGACTGTAAGAGGAGTTGCTAAATCTAGTATCAAAGTTGCCAGCCTGACAATAGTGAAAAGAACTATGTGTACAGTATGTATTAAAAAGTATTGCTTTTATGATCAGAGTATAAACTAATGTCAATCTCTAACTGTTACAGCAGTAGCATGAGGAGCAACAAAAGATTTATTGAAGGAGATTTTAAAAAATCACCAGTTTCACAGCAGAATATTTTGGTTATTCAGCTGTGACAAGTGGAAATACAGTTTACAGCCCATCATGGATAACAGACACTAAACAGAAACCACTGATTTCCTTTACGTCACAGAGTTTATGAATGGACTTAATGATGGAATGAGGAAGACGGAATAGCTTCCCTGTTCTGAGGAATGACTGGAAACTATTCTGACTGTGATTTTAAGAGTTATAAAGCTAGGCTTGGTTCACGCAGTCAGAGTGTGTGCGTGTGTGTGTGTGCGTGTGTGTGTGTGTGTGTCTTATGTCTTATCTTCTTTTAATCCTAGTGAGAATAAAATCTATCCACAGGAATAAAATTATGAGAAGAATACTTTTTTTTTAAACTGCCAAGTGCAACAGTAATTTAAGGTTGGTAAATAAGAAGCCAAGAAAATTGGATGGATGTGGAATTTCTTTTTGATGGCTGTTTGATAACTGACAAAAAAATGCCCAAAGAAACAAACCTACTGGTTTAGTTATCATAGCAGAACATTAACAGTAATACAAACACATGGATGAACTAAAAGACACAAGTTTTATCTCTCAGCTGTCGCTCATGCTGCTCCTTAATCCATACAAATCAATGCTCTCTCATCCATATAGAGCATTCAGAGATCAGATAAACTCTACAGTATGCTTTCTGTATAACCATATGTGAAATTGATGTGACAGGCAGAATAACAGCTGATCTCAGTAAAGAGGGAGGGAACAGACAGAGTGGACGCTACTTCCACACACCTACGCATTGATATAGTTACACTTGAGAGGAGTAAATTGACACCTTTAGAACATTAACAGGAATGTGCCTCATGGTTTGCGCAATCAGATTTGAATGTGTCTCTACTGCCTCTTGTTTGTATTATTACACTGCTTTTTTTTATCAGTTCACTGATAAGACAAGATTAATGAAGTGTGAATGGTTTCATAGTGAATATGAACAAACAGTCTGAGCTGTTCGTATCTAAAAGTGCCACAAATCTTTAATAAATCAACCTCTGAGTGATTACAGGCCACATTCACTCGCTGCTTGTTAGATGATTTGTTGCAGAGACTCAACTCAGATCTTATCCAAGTCTTAATACATTCTCTTATACGTTGATATGTGGCTAAAGAGTTTTGTCTTGTATTGAATATGTCATGAATGTGCATCATGCAACTGGAGTATCCTGAACGGAATAATTCATTTGTTACTGAGTGAGAGACACATCATAAGAACGGTCATGCTCTGTTTCTGCTTTCCTCCAGTCAGTTGTTAATGTCTACCAGCCTGGGTGAACACTCTTCCAACAGGAGGTGTTATAAGTGTGTGTGTGTGTGTGTGTGTGTGTGTGTGTGTGTGTGTGTGTGTGTGTGTGTGTGTGTGTGTGTGTGTGTGCGTGTCTTTATTCATGTAAGTGTTTGCACTGTTGGGGGTGGGGGAGGGGGGTGAGAGATTACAGACGGCATTTTCCACTCCCTCCCGTCTGTGTGGTGTAACCTGCCTGATTTGCCTGAGTAATTATTTAAGTGGAAAGTCAACAGTTGAGAAACTGTCCTGTTGCTGCTCAGATTGCACAGTTGTCTGTTTTTTAAAGTTGAAAAAAAAGCTCACCATTCTCCATGAAAGGTTTTTTTTTTAAAGAGGTTAGTTGGTGATAAGTTTGATGGGCTTTTTTTCATAATTTTCTTACTTGTAATAACTTTTTTTTGTTGCCAAATAAACACACACAACTAATATCAAAATACACCTTCACATCAGTTACACCAATATTGATACACAGATCATACACAGATGTAGTGCTCATAGTTTTGGTTTCATATGTACAAGTCATTGGAGGTCAAATTTATTTTGTAGGGCACACATTGAAAAATTCCACTTGGAAAGAAATATCATTGTTACCTTCTACCATCTACTAAATAAATAGTCCCTATCTGTTCATTGTGTGTTCTGTCATAAGATGCTGTTGTCTCATTTATTTATTTATTTGTATTCTTTTAAATGTCATTCGTTTTAATGTCAGTTAGGACTATGTGCATGGAGAGATGAAGAGAAAGGTTTGTTTTATAATTTTGTCTGTAACATTTTGAAAAAGAAAGAAAAAGAAGCTGTAAACAACACTGACAATATTATTATTATCATTATTATTATTATTATTATTATCATTATTATTATTATTATTATCACTGTATAACATTGTCAAGGTTAGCATAGACTTACATATCCAGCAGACAGTGTTTGTGTCCCGCTGATAAATCTTTTTATCTCCGGTTTGGTCTCCACCAGATACTGCTGGTAAAAGCTGTGAGATATAGACCACCTGCTGGTATCAGAGCTATTCCACTGGAAACAGCTGACTGCTGCTGCTGGAAACCAGAATGATGAGGCTCAGAGTTGTGGCCCAAAAAATCTAAACAAGACAGAGCTTAAAAAGCTTCATAGAGCTGTGAAGTACTTTAGTTTTAAAATGAATTTACTATGAGTGCAGTTCAGTTCAGTGGCAGAGTAGTTCATTAGTGCTCTGGTAGAACTGAACACTTGAGAATGTCAGGAGAAATGTCTCTTAATCACATGAAGGATATGAAGGATATCTTGTACCCAAGGTTCCATTTGTCTGTGGCATTAGTGAACAGTTTAAAGTCCAGCCACTCACACTCTGCTAGTTAACATGAGGGCAAAGTTGGCCTGATAATTTAAATTCCTTTTTAATCACAGATCAAATCATTTGCAGCATTCTTTGGGGTATTTAGCAGCACAAGGACTCAGCACTCTCACTGGGTCTTATTTATGCCTCAAATCAGCCGTGCATGAAGTGCTTCAACACTTGTGTGTGACATTAATTCCTAATCTATTGTGAAAGTGCTGCCTCAGAGCTCCCACGTTGTCTTTATGGCTCCTGACACAAGAGTTCATATTACAGAAACTCTCCCAAGATTTCCAGTCAGCTGTCATTCAGCAGCAGGACCAAAGTTCACAAGTTCTCTAAACTTGAGCCAGTATCAGCCAGTTTATTTGACAGTACTTCAAGTAAATGAAGTTAGGAAAGCTGCCAGTCAAATGATCATATAAAACATGATGTAAACACTGGTGTATAAGACGCACCTTTATTGGGATTTATTCTTCTTTTTTTACTATACACTTTACTCTCTATTCACCAGTAAAATACAGAGAGGTTGGATCTGGATATGATCATAGGAATGTAAAAGGCTGCCAACAATAATAACAATAACTATAATTATAAAGATAACAATGTGAGTGTCCACACGTATGAACTATAATGTTCTGTAAACAGTGGTGTCAAGCACACACTGCACACTCCAGCAGTGTCATCAGCTAATGATGATGAGTAGATAGACTATTGATGACCTGTTAATGCTGTATGCTGTACAGAAAAATAAAAAATAAAATCAGAAAGGTTCAGAGGTGGATGCTGATTCAGTTGATCAGAAGTCACTAGTTGCTGTGATGTTTCAGTATTTACAGACCAAACTGACCTGACCGAGAGCAGCAAATGTTGAAGCAGAGGCACAAAGTATGAGCACAGATCTGAAGCCTAAAATATTCACTAACTTTGTTGTTTTTCCACTGGATGGAACAGAGGATGATGTTTGTTTGACTCTGGGACGGACACAGAGTGTGAGGACGGTGAGCTTGGTGAGCCTTCTTGGGTGCTATATTTGCGCATAGCGACAGCTTTGATGAGTTTTTGGGACTTGAGTAAAAACACAGGTTCACACTGTATGAATTATGTAAAGTTCTTTTAAAAGGTTTAATTAAAACTCAGCGTAACCCGAACCTGGTGCATTCAAATAAACCAGTCTTTTATAGAAAAGCGTTATTCCAGCATGACACCCCCCAAAATAGACTGTGTCTTATACACAGGTGTAACTTATACACTGGTTTTTTACAGCACATTGTGTCTTTTTATTGCTCATTAAAGTCTGTGTAATGTAAGAATAAATGTGTGTTCTGAGTTTGACATACCACAGAAAAGTGTGTTGTTAACCACCCTGCCAAATTTCAATGATTTAAAAATTCGCCAAATATATGAAATTAGGCTTCAAAGTTGTGTGAAAATCAGCCTCTTTCTCTGCTCCCAAACACTGTGGGAGTGCCCACCGAGCCCGCTGAAACCCCGCCCCCTACCAAGTGTCACCTGTCAATCAAAGTCACCACATTCCAATATGAACTACATTAAAGATAACTGAAGTCTAAAATGTGTGTGAACGTCACAGATAAGGAAATTCAGTAGAATTCCCATGGTGCCTTAGAGTTACTAAGTACATATTCTGGGGAACTACCAACAGGATTATCTTTCTTCTATTTACAAATCGTATTTCATGGGAAGCTGCACTCAGGAGGAAGACTAACAATATGATAGTATTTGATTGTCCCTTTAATATACACTCTGCCTTACAGATGCTAAAAGGAAACTAATTTCACTCATTTGGGTTTGCATGGAGAGTTAAATGACTCCTGATAGCATGGTGACTGTATTAAAACAAAGTCAAAGCTCCAGCAACACTTGTAGTATAGAACTTTATTAATAGACCAACGTTTCAGCTTGCAGCCTTCTTCATGATGACCCTGATGAAGGCCACAAGCCGAAACGTGTTGGTCTATTAATAAAGTTGTTCTATACTACAAGTGTTGCTGGAGCTTTGACTTTCTTTTTGGACTTTTTCCTTCTCCTGGTACCTTGGAAGTAGGTGAGGTTGTACCAGAAACTCTCACCCTGTTTCCTCCCTACCAAAACAATAAACAGTTCATCTTTGCATTACATAATGATGCATTATGTTTTATTGATGCAGTGTCTCCATCAAAAGGATGAAGACACGCCAACAGTATATTTGAGTCATACTAGCAGCTTGGTGTTGAGCTGTTGGTTGACTGATGTATCTACTGATGTAACAACTACTGGATAGATTGATGCTCATGTTCTCCACAAGAAGAATCCTACTTACCTAATAGACTAAGTTTCTTCCATTCTTTGAGTTATGACCAAATACCATACAACCACAAACTAATGTGTTTATTAGAAGATGATTTGACTGTTTAGATTACGCTAAACTCACAGTACTTACATAACTGTAAAGCTGTCAAGTTGAGTTGCTGCATCCCCAAACTCTCAGTAATGTTGGTGACTAAAACGGTCATAAATTATAGGAATGTGCTCAAAGGAGAAGCATGGGAGACACAGCAACTAACTAACTCATCTTTTTATTTTTTGTCATCTTTTTTAGTTGTGTGTCATTTTTTTTATCTGGTTGCCATGTTTTTATTTGTTTGTTTGTTATTTGTCATTATTCCTAATGCACAAATGAAGTGGCACCTGTAATCACATTATGTCAAATATGACAATAAAGCTTTCTATTTCTATTTAATTCTATTTGTACTGAACTACGGAGACCCTCACTTGAGAAGTTACTAGTATTAAATAGCAATTGGCAGTTTTGTATATGTGTGTGTGTGTGTAGTGATATGTACCCATTCTTTTTCTTTCTTACTTAACTATATCTGCAAATATTAAATATGTCTACTTCCTGTCCCATTTTTCTGATTTGTCCTGATAACTTTTACAACTGACAACATAATTTACACATTGAGAAGATAAGATTGTAAACAAGGCTCCAAAAGACGTTTAATAAAAAAACCCAAAGTATTTTCAAAATAAATATGTTTTAATAGTTACACTAAAAACAACAACCAAGGAGGAGTATTAATATTGTAAAATATTTTACAGCACCAATAAATATATTAATGTGAAAATATACTAAAAATGTTTGTGGCTGTACAAACTCAAAAAAAAAAAAGTCTGTTTTTTAAATACAAATAGAATGTTCTCATCATCAGAGGACTGGAGAGCCGTGTGCACTGAGCCAGCAGCCGGACTCAGTGACAACACTGTCAGGTCTTTAGTGTGAGGATGGTACTAGTGAAAATCATCTGTGTAGCTGGTTCACATGTTTGATGAACAGAAGTGGTACAACTGGCACTAACACATGACACAGGTAGTGTGGAGGCTTTTCTGTGTAGCAGCTTTATGCTATGAGCATCTGATATTACAAAACTTTAGTTTGACCAAGCATTAGAGGTTAAAGTACATCATAAATCATGTTTTATGGAAAAGGGATAAAAATATATATTAAAAATCTATATATCTAAAGCCGGTGAGTTTGAGTCTTGACCTGTCTTCTGAAAATTCCTATGATTGCAGGTAGGCAATTTGATCATTTACACATTTGAACTAGTCATTGTATGTAAAAAGTAATGGTGATAAACAGTTGATTTCATAGGCTACTGGTCTATCGCCTGTTATCTGTCTCTGCTGCTTTCTCCATGTGCTTAATGCATAAATGGTTCATAATCAAACTAGTTGTTCTATGATCTACACGTTTAACATAACAAAGCTTGCACTGCACATTCATTTAGTTTACATCCCTCTCATGTCTGGTCAAAAAAAGAAATGTGGCTGTGCAGGTCGAGTATTTTTTCAATGTGGATCTATTTGGATATTGATTGATAGCAGTTAGATTACTGCCTTCCATCCAAAACATATACACTATTAGTACAGGACAGGGGCAATGTACCTTTATATCTTTTATATATATGTGTTTTCTTTTTACAGGGCAAAACAAAGAGGGAGCGATTACTGTATATGTTGAACAAATACTGATGTTCAATTCAAGGACTCAAGTACTCATGCTCATCCCTAATAATTACCTTATCTTATAAATAATATAGATGATATGTGGAAGTACACAGTGCATACTTTTTTTTAATCTATAACAGTATAATAGTTTGAAATCTTCTTATTGTGGCCCATTTAGTTCATCACTTACAATGAAAAATAATTTGTGACTTTACTAATCTTTGTGTCCTGTTATTCTTTATCATACAGCTTTGTTGTGGCTACTCAACAATGAGTAAGGTCATTTACTCATATGGTAACAGTTTAATATTAAAGGGAAAGTTTGATTTGTGGTTAGTGGCTGTGTTTGATACTTGGTTCTCACAAAGGGGACTTTTTGTTAACACCTGGATTAAAGCCAGAAAAAAAAACTCTGCAGCAGTTTACCACCCTTAGACTAAAGGCCTGAACAGCGGCAACAAGACTCCCTCAGTCCTCCTTATGACGTGTCTTCGGGCCCACAAGTGCAAAACCACATGTCCATCGCCCCAGTCCAAAATGAAAAACACCTGTGTCGGGGCATCATTCACACACTGATGGCTGGGGTTTCTATCGGTCAACAGGCCCACCATGATCCCCCTCTGGCTGGTGAGAAACGCAGCTTTATGTTAAATCAGGAATGTCAAAGCATTGTCTATTAGACAGTTTCTTCTCTCGCTTAAAAAAAAGGCATCTACAGTCAAACGTGTTCTCTGTTCAATCTTCAGACAGACAAAAAACAATTGAGGAGGACAAACAAAAAATACTTTAACACTGCATATAAATATAATGATACAGAATACTGAACATATTCTATAAATTAGGTGTAGTGTACTAGTCACAGGGATATCTAGTAAGTATATACAGATCGTTTATGATAAACTGCTCTGTTGTGGATGTATGACTATTTCTTTGGAACACACACAAAGCCATTAAATAAGAAAATTGGAAGGCTGTGGATTTCTATAGAGATGAGCTGTGATCAGCTCGTCTGTTTACTTCTTGTCTCCGTATATACCTACAGTAGTATCCCTTTAGGCAGCCTGGTCTCAAGACATGATGTGAAAAAAACACAATACCTTAAAATACAAATAATAAACTCTGTGCACAAAAAGAGAGACAAATCTGTTTTCCAAGCAGGAAAGGGTTACGTAAAGGAGGCACAAGTAGAAACAGGTAGTAGTGTGTTACCTTTAACCCTGATCAAAACTTTGACACTTAACTTCAACATTAGAGGTTGTTTTACTTGTCCACATTTAGAGACCTTAACCCAGGTTGCTAATTAGTTACTTGCCAAAGCATCACTGTAAATGAACCTGTAGTTTATTCTTGCCATCCTCATGTAACCCTTCCGTGTGGGAAGAAAGTCATCTTCACATTATCCATCACCACGGCACGTAACCCGACAGTCATTTCTGGAAACTCTGAGAGACATTTTAGGTGATTCTCACACCAACTGGAGTCACTTCGTACAGCGGTGACAAAACTTCACATCGTCACAGAGGGAAACGGTTCTTGGACCTGTAGTTTGGTTCAAGCACAACAGCTGTTTATCCACTTGCAGCTCCTTGTCCTCCATCCATCCAAACTCAGTCCCTTCCACAGTTTAGAGGTGAGTTGGGCTTCGCTGCACTGCTTGATGAAGTTGTCGTCACCAGTTTCTCTTACTAAGAAATATTTAAGATATTCGTGTCCACAGCAGACCAGCATCCAGTGAAGTGTTACATAAAATAAGATTTCTTTTCCCAGTCCTACTATGAGCAGACTGCCACTGAAACATTTCCCATTCAACGCCATTGGCGCATTCGTTTCGTTTTTTAAATAATATCCTTTTATGTAGCAGCAATACACATTGTCGATGTACTTATAGTGTTATGTACATATATATTAATATCTTTAGGCGGAAAACAGACAGTGGCAAGATCAGAGTCGACAACATCCTGTCTCGCGTTGTCATTTAGTGTTGCATTTCTTGCACGGAATGCATCCTCAGGTTTCAAAGTGCTGTGCCAAAAAAGATTCCTTCATAACAGTGTAGTCCGCCTCTCCTGGTCTCATCTCCTTGGTTTGTCACATCTGTGGAAGACAAGATGCAAGTTCGGTTAGATGACAAGCAGCAAATTGGTTTTAGTACAGCCTTGATGAGCACAACTGTTCCATGCATAAACTATGGGATTATATAGAGACGGGCAAGACAGGAAGTAGAAATGGATAGTGAGGGATGTTGGGGGTTTGGAGGAGATTGATGATCTGGTTTCCAGCTATTGATACTTTTTCTATGTAAAATGTACATTTCCAGGTAAAGATTTGGTCTCTTAAATGAAGTAAAACACAAACATTTTAACTTGATTTTAACATCAAAATTGTGAAGTCAATATATTCCTTAACCTATGTTAAGAGTTCAGGTTGTGGAGTTTAAGCAGAAGGTGGGGTGGAGTGCAGTGGGGGTTTAAGTGCCTCCACCCCTATCTCTCCTGAACATGGGGCAGCCAATTGGAATCATGTCAGTGTCACCCCACCCACAAGTGTCTCTCTAAATCCAGAGCAGTGTGGGGAGCCCTCATGGGTCAGGGGTCATGGCAGTGGCTGGGTCAGGGGAGGTCATGAAATGCAGCCTTGTTAACTAGAGGCAGCAGTCCCACTACCTCTCTATTTGACTACATGCTGCACACAGGCATGGGGTCTCCACTTGTTAGTATTTGAGGGTTTTTTTCCTCATAAATACGACACATGAGTAATAGTCAGTAAATGTGAGAAGCGAGTGCCATGGCTACTATTTCTACATTCAGTCATTTGCAAACCTTTCTCAAAGTCAGTTATCATGAATTCCTCTATATATGTGCTGCTAACCTACATGTGATCTTTAAAAACAACTGAACCAAATTAGAATTTCAGCTTTGATAAAAGAAAACTGAATGTCAACTTATTATCTTATTGTTATTGTGTTTCAGCCTGAGCTCAGTGTTCTATCCACTGATAAAGATGGTGTAAGTGATGGGAAATAAATATAATAAGTGGATCATAAGTTACAATCTTTCCTAAAAAATAATTTAGTTGTGTTTTATTTAGGTTTTTATTTAGGTTTTGAGGTACTGGAAGATTTCTGCTCGCATCCCAATATGACATGAATTGACCACTTCTGTGAATGAATTGCAAATAATGGCTTCTGGTTGCTTCATCCAGACCGATCCTACTATGCAGTCTGATTCTGGAAGTTTCTGACCTTAACCCACACTTACAATGAAGGTTGGCAATGTCTGAGCTGAATAACATGCAAGCAGTTACATCGAACATCTTAAACATTCAGACCGGATTAAAACTACATTTCAGAGTCAATCTAAGGACAACACCAACAGTTAAATCTGATGTTGACTGGACCACGTGACTGTAACATCTGACAAGAGACAAAGCCAGCACAGGAAAACATGGAGCTGCTACATTCCCATCTACAAACACAACACAACATCAAAAAAGCATAGGAGAAGCATGCATTTCTCAGCAAGAAATCCGTCTATGCTGAAAACACAAAGATGGACGGAGAGATGGATAGACGCATTCAAGGCACGTTGTTTATCGTGATATGTATGGTAAACAAACCTGCAAGTTCTCTCGTTTAACTCAAGTTGCCTGGACTTGCAGTCTAATTGTGTGAATTTGCAGGAACATTTACAGGTGATAGGGTCCTGCACAAACAAGCGTTTTCTTCTCTCTGAGCAAGGCGCACAGTGGCTGCAAGGGAAGCAAAAAGGGAGAGACAGAGAGAGAGAGAGAGAGACGTCTAAGCTATAGAGCGAATTCTGCAGAAAGGACAGACACAGACACTCATGCAACATCCCTAGCCCACCCCCTCCTCTCACACCCCAACCCACCCTTCATCCTCACATTTACTAAGATTGCTTTGTAAAGACAATATGTGCAGTTGTTTATATAGAACGCAGGATTTGTGGGCTCAGATTTGAAGTTTCAGCAATTACACTAATCCACCAGCTCAGGCATCCTTGTGACCTTTAGCCCCTGTATAACTAGCGCTTTGTCTGATCTGCTCCAGGAGCGACGCAGGCCTGTACACTCCTCATGTGTTTGATAGTCATGACTGCTGTTTTGTGAGTCTACCCAGTCAGAGAGGCGTAAGTCACTATAAGAACTGTTCACTTAAAGACACAATGAAAAGACAACTTTTACTTCCTTGAAATCAATTCATCCTTTTAAGATGACATCATCCTGCAGTCTGGGGCACTACTAGAATGCTATACTCAACTTTTAGCAATGGTTCAACAGGCCAAGAGAAGCATAGAAAATATTATCAGCATGACAAAATCATCTCTTCATAGTTTCTGCTCAGTAAATGCAAAAGACATTTTTGACAGCAGCAGCAGCAGATGATTCCTGGACTTGCCCATCATCACTTATTCAAAGGGCCTTCATTTTTAAAGGGGTTGGATTCAGAGCTGCCTATAAGAAGCACACAAAGATAAAAGCCAACAAAGATGAGAACAACTACTTCTTTGAAGTTGCGGTAGACACCATAGCTGTTAATGTATCTGTTAAAGTGCTCTGCTTATGAGATGGAAGGTCACAATGAAGACACAACAAGAACACCACTAGATATATAGGGGTGGCTGCATGGGGCAACAAGGTACTATGCTTTGTCTCATGGGACTGATTTTGGTTTGCACAGCAGCACGATCAATCTTATATCACCTTCTAGACCTCCTGCATGAAAACAGGACATCCAAACGCAGATTTTATCAGTGAACCTTTCAAGGCTGTGATAAGTTTTAGTTAAGCACACAATGTCTGTATGTCTGAACTGAAATAATAGCCATTGTAGCTATCTATCAACTGAAACCAAAGGACACATGGTAACAGAAAGTTGAAGCTGAAGATAGCAAGACAAACGCCATGGCAACTTAATTCTGCTGCCAAATAATAAATACAGTCAATTCCAGATATAAATAAGGTCACAGGTAAGAGATGTTGTGACATACTGTAGCACTGCTGTTCTTTTTCTTTTGACCCTGTCTCGACAAACAGTGGAGAAGGCAGGAAAAAGAGACTCCTGAGCAGATGCAGGAGAAGTCACACAGAGTTCAATCGATAGCTGATAGAACCAAATAGAAAGCAACCACCAGAGCTTCAGCTTTTTAATCTAGTCTCCTCATTAGCAGGGTGGATATTGATCCACAAGATAGGACTGAGCTAAATGTATCAGGTTGTACGTTCCTGTTCCTGTTCCTGTTCCTGAATGAATGAGCACATCCTCTTTATAGCACCACAACTCCACCCCGCCACAGGGTGAACTAGCTGCCTACGTGCACAGTGACAGGCAGACATCCAACGAGGCTGGGCAGAGCTCAGCTCATTTCAGCCCCATGACAAACGGATTTGACTTAGCTAACATGATCCCCATCTCTCCTCTACCAATCCTTTTAACGCACTCCCCCCTTTCCAATTAAACAACCTGACCTATCACTGAGAAGCCTCAAGACAAACATACCACATGCATGCATATGTCAAACACACACAGCCCTATGTCGACTGTGACAAGGGGTGAGTTCTCTCCACCAACAACGGGACCTCATCCTCTATTTACATCTCTAAAAATAAAAATAGGTTAACTGCATGACACCTGTTCCTATGATTAGACCATGGAAGTAGCTGAGGGCGGAGTCTGGAGTCAGAGTGCAGACAGCAGCGGGTGGTCTGAAGCCTACCAGCTATGCCTCAATCACTCACAGTGTTACAACCACACCATAAAGCACTAAACCCACTGCCATAAAAAGATCACACTCAAAGTGTGGGAGCCCAGTAAAGATAGTTGGAAGACAGGCTCTAAAGGCCCTGTTCTCTACCTCCATAAACCACATTTAACATGACAGTACACTTGTAGACTTGGCCTGGATGACAGACTTCACTCAACTTCTGAAAATTTTGAATGTCTGTAAAGATTTTTGAGTTTTAGTATCAGTAGTAGATTCAGGACTGATTGAACATTAGTATTAAAAGGTATACTAATTGTATTTTAGTGGGGTTTCATATATTTTATGGTCTAAATACTTCAAAGTCACACCTTTTGAATATGCATCCATATAAGGAAGCTTGATGTTTCGTCTTGCTGTGGTGGATGGTGTGTGTGTGTATCTCAACATGAGGATAGATGGAACTGTGCTGTTAGCAGAGGCCTGTTTGCTCAACAGTGTCCAGCTGGCTGCTTCTCGCCCAGCTCAGGTATAGTCATCAACCAAAGTCAAAGATATGTTGGTTGTAGAAAACCCTGATTTTCTATTCCAGACCTAACCCAGAAACCTCCACCCCCACTCACAATCCTTAAGAACAAATGACAAACAGAAAAAAACAGAACACGTACTTACTATTCTTTCTTTAGTTGAACATCTGGCTTTAGTCTGAAATGAAAAAAAGCAATATGATTTAGATGTGTGCTTTTATTAAATGACTGTGACTGTTTTTGAGAGAAAGTGGGCTGTAGAGTGTCTTACCTGCATTCACACGTTTTATGCTCGGTGAATCTTAAGTGAATATTATGTTGCATTACCATTGGTCTTAACCGCATTACCTTGAAGAGAAACAGAGGACATAACAAAGTGAGGATTTAATAAAAACAACATTGATGTGACTTTTCAGAGCCGAGGTCACAAACTTCTTCACCTCGACAATCTTATTCTAACATAACCCTAAACACAGTCTAAACACCGCAGCCCTGACCGCCCTGTAATCCAACGACTTGAAGAAGTCAACTGTCTGCATAACTGTACATGCCTATACTTCTCCAGCCGACATCCATGCTAAACAGCAGGCCTTGTCGGAGGCCAGTAGAGCCTTTGACCACACAGACATGGCTGTAAACACAGTGTGCTGAAGTAAACAACATATCTGAGATGCCATGCTACGCCGCTTCACTTTCTCTGCTTTGCTTCTGGACAGTAAAGCTGTGTGTCTCCAAGACATTCTAGACATGCACTAAGTGGACCAAAAAAAAAAACCTCAGCCCAACAACCCCTTTATTCATAATCCATGTCTCAACCAAGGATTAACTCTACATTTGGGCTCTATAGTTCAGATTTTGGAGCTTTTAACTGTAGCTTAAGGTCTTCATTTGCTGGTTGAGTTTTCCCAGTAGATGCCTCAGTTGTCATCATGTAACCAAGGTAACTTTGGTCACGTGATAACATACTCCATATGATGACTGCATCTTCTCCATAACAACTAAGCAAACTAATTCAGGTGAGGAAGGTGATGAAGATGCACTACAATGTTCCAGAAAAACTAAGATGAATTATTACTTCCATTATCAGGAATTCATTTCTATGCATAAAATCATTTGTGAACCTTGGGCTCACCTCCAACGTGATGTTCTTGGTTTCCGTGGGTACGCACTCCATCGCTTCGTCGTTGCAGCAACCTCCACAGCGGTTGAGGACCACGCAGGAAGGGATGTAGGTGTGTTCCGTGTCCTCCGGATACTCGTGGAAGATGTCCACCAGCACTTCCCTTGGCTGGCACTTACTCTTCTCAATGACGTCCAAGAGTGGGAGGACTGAAATAATACAAATCGATTATCATTTCATCATCATTGCCACCATTATCTTTATAGCTATTTGAACACTACAGTCATTTATTTCCTAAGTGGTGTTCAAATACTAAGACAAGCTCAGCAAGCAGCATATCAGCAATAACTAGTGACAGTGACAAGCTTTAGAAAGCTGTAGAAACTGGCTCAGAGTCATGGATGAAAACATGATCAAAAACAATAACAAAATCATAAATCCTTAGCTCATTATTTACTGAAGACTAGCTATTTCCCTCAGTGCTGAGACCTGCCTTCCTCCTCTATGTTTCCACCCCTGTGCAGCTCAGAATAATCCATCCCACAGTCCATCAGACTGGGTTCCCAGCCACCCCTTGCTAACTCCTGACCCCCCGGTTTGTCAGGGTAGCCGTGACCTCAGGCACTGTGGCGCCAGGGTTCAATCTCTGACATGTGACCCCCATGAAGGGCCACCACTGTGCATGCTCTGCCTCCGGACCAATGCTGTAGATCGAATGTGTGCCAATTAGCTTTGTGATTTTATTTGAAATGTGATAAGTTCACAATTTTAATTGGAAAAGCTGAAGTGAAGATATATTTCAACCACATTTCTTCAGGTGAGGCATGACGAGGCAACTTTCACTGCTGCCTTCACAGACTGTAGAGTGAATAGGAGCCTCTGTGGTGAGACATCTGAATAATAATAATAATAGTAATAATGATAGGCATATTGGCCATCTGTGGTCAGGGAGGAATTTCCACTACATCAAAGGCAGACCACACAGAAAGGACCACATGTATCAGCACTATGTATCACTCCTCCTCAGCTCTACAGTGAATGACTCTGCAGTCTTGACCTGACTAGCTCACATGAGCAGCTAAAACAGCAGCAGCACCTGCTCCCGACTAAGAGCTGGTGGAGAGACAAGCAGACAACAGCCACATGTCAACATACTTAACTGGTTCTACCTCCTGACAGAGGTTGCAACAGTTTCTTCCCTCTTACATCATCCTTTAAAAAGGATGTGTCTGGTGATATTCTATATTCTTCCTTACTGCCAACCAATCTCATCCACAGACCCAAACCAACAATGAACTGATAAACTGATAAGTATTGTGAGTGTAACCAAGTCTGATCTTATTCCTCTGTGCTGCCAATATCCAAAATCTAGTAAAACACTGAGCCACTGTGTTGCAATGGGTGACATATTCCTTCATTACCATAAACACAGGCTTAACTTAAGGTCCACTTTTTCATTAGCTTTCATTTGCACTTCATGGTCTTCACTATTATCACATGACCAAACTTTAGTTAACATGATGACAAACTGGGCAAATTCCATGTGTGGATGAACACCATGTGATTTGTTGAAAGCAATAAATAAATTAATAAGATAATAAATATTGTGAGCAAAATATTTAATAGCTTGGGGCTGAGTGCCACAAACACATTTAGAAGTCGAACATATATATTAAGAGATGGATTTTGTGGGATTTGTTGACAATAAGACAAATATAATTGTCTCCATTTGCTCATGGTTAAAGTGGGTGGTATGATCTGTGACAGTAGCGGTGTGCGTGAGAGTTCAGCAGCATGCAGGTGTCAGACTTCCTGCTCCTCTACAAACACCAACAACAAGCACACGACCCTGCGCCGGCCAGCTGATGCTGCCTGTAGTGGCTAATCTACGTCTACATCCATCACCATGCAACAGGTCCAACCTTGGCCTGAACGGAGCAGAGTCACTGTCAAACAAACATGAGTACGGCATTGAACCAAGGCTGACTGTCTGCTCATGTTGACTGTGTGCTTCCACCACACACACACACACACACACACACACAAATGTAACCACTGGGAATTATTGTAATGTCCTTGACTGTGTCCACCTTTTGTCTCACATTAACTCTTGTTTTGAAATCTGCACCACTTTTATGGTGACTCCAAAGTCCCAAGTCAGACCTTTCACCCTGAGGAACTTTGATTCCTGCCTGCTCTGTACAAATAAAACAATCTTTAGCTCACACTGAGGAAGCGATACACACTTCACATTTCAAAACTCCAAACATTTGTAAGAAACAACTCAACACCTATGGCAAAAGGAAACACACATATTCATGTTTATGTCCACTAGGTGGCCCTATGGTCATCCAACCTGAAAGAAGTCTTTTCATTTGACAGATTTATTATAGATTAGAGAGAACACTTACCCTCATTTTTACTCTTGTCCAGTCCCTTGTTAATGCTGGCAGTCTGTAAGAGATTCACATCAGACCAGGTGTTAATATTTCTAATCTGTTTGCAGATCAGCTTCTATAAACATGTCATCATACAACAAATCCTGCTCTTAGACTTGTATTGTAAAAATCATAATACAGGAAATCAAGTAAGGTTTTTTCCCCCATGTAATTGCCAGCTGAGGACATTAAAGGCTGATTTGGGATGCAGCTGAATCAGCAGTCTGATAGTTACCATATCATGAATATAAATATAAGTATATGTTTAAGTATAAGTGATAATTATAAAGATCATATCAGAATAAATAGGAGTCAAACTATAAAAAGCTTAACAAGTACAGTCAGTGTAAAGCTACAAACACACAGGTGAAAAGCGGAAGTTCACCTTCAAAATAAAGCGCTAGTCTGGTGCCGTATGTTAAACAATGAACACTCATTACTAAAATTAGAAAAAAATAGAAGCAGGTAGTTTAACATGAAACCATACTAATGGCTGACAGTAAAACAAGAGGTGCTCTTATATTCCATCTATGTTACTTCCGATCTCTAGTATTTATTTAGAGGCATGAAAGAGTAAATTCTCTTTAAACGTGCATTCATGTCTGTTCACTCACTCTGATCAAAACAAATGGTTTAAATTGATCCCTGCGCTTCAATTTCATTTTGAAAGGTCGGACAGGAAACGTCCTTTGTTTTGATGATTAAAAAAATCGACGTGACGAAGCAGCATCCCTGAGAAGTCTGCTGTAAGCGGTGGTGATGTTGCGTGAGAAAGCGTGTGAGGCCGTGAGGAGGAGGTGTACATCCTGCAGGGAAGCGCAGGAGAGCTCCACACACACACACACACACACACACACACACACACACACACACACACACACATACAGAGCACACGCGTCAGACAACACTCTGTTCACAAAGCTCGCAGTTTGATGAGCTCTGTTAGAAAATAGGACTGGATATTGCTTCATAATGAGTGGAAAGGTTTTTTGTTTATCTAATGAGTTCCGTTTCAATTCGGCGTACTGGTAACCAAACAAAAGGCAGGATCACACAGCCCCCCTCTTATAGTTTATTGCGATTTATGATGTGCAAAAGCCAATGAAGCTAAAATAAATTTGAAGTTTTATTTCTATTTAATTAAGAACTTTCAGTGAACTAAATATATGCCCAAATTCAGTGATTATTTTACACGATCAAATAACTTGATGTATATTTTATCATGCGTTTATTTTTGTTCTTGGAAAATAAATATATACATTTCATATAGAGTCTGGCACAGCAACAACAAAGGGCACGTATTGAGGTTTTAACCAATTAATGACTGAGTCTAAGGCTTTTAGATATAGACAAAGCACAAATGCTGATAGTTCACCCACAAAGGAGAACCATGGTCTGTGACAAAGATTTCATTTATTATATTTGTTTGCATTATTATTTAGTAGTCTAATAAATAGCCAATATTTTCCCACTGCACGTTTACTAATTATTTTTGTTGGCACACTGTTTTCTTTGCGCAACACTTAAATAATGTGAATAGGCCTACATGTGACACCTGATCAAAAATAAATGAGAAGAAAGAAAGATGTTGACAGACAAGGTGCTGACAGAAAAAAACAGAGCTTCCTGTCTATTAACTATTGATAGAAATTGGCAAATAAAGTCCAAGACTCACCTTTACTGTGGATAGCTGAAGAACCGCTGCCAAAAGGATTTGTACCAAACTGACAACAAAGTTCATGGTTGTAATTCCGCACGAGTCGTGAAATCCCAGCGGTCGTTTAAGAGAAAATACAATATAATAACACGCGCACAGTCAGAAAATGAAAAATGAATATTTTAAAAAACCGCGGCAAACCTTGGCTATAGTAAAAGCAAATCCATATCTCCCACACACATGTGGCACGTTCACACAGACTCCTCTAATGTCTCCTAGCAGCGCTCCGCTTGAAATGTTACCGTCCAACAAGCCTCGCTCACCCACAGACAAAGACACTGTGATGGGTTCTAAAATCCACACTGGAACCGGGACCACAGGAACACAGCGATCCCCCAGAAATGACAACAATAATGTTCAGAGGGGAAGCGGGAGACGGGCAGATCAGCTCACCAACTTTACGCACTGGTTTCTCTCATTACGCTCATTGATCCCACAACAGGAAGGTGTGGGTGAAGAGGAATACCCGCACTGGTTGCCGGTTAGAAGTGATCCTTTTGCTTTCTTCTGCAAACTGTCTTCATATGGTTCCTCTCATTTGCTGCACCTCGGCTTGTCTTTGGTGCTTGTCCCTGGCTCTGCAGCGGTACCAGCCTCTCTCGCGTTATGTCTGTCTGGTGGCCGGGCATCAGCAGATACACAGTCTAACGCCTTGGAGGCGGGGCGGCACGAATAACCAATGGTAGAGTGAGAGAGTGAGAGAGAGAGGGGGGGGGGGGGGCTTGAGTTGGACCGAGTCGTTCCAATCCTGCTCGTCATTGATGATTTACGATGCACAATTTAGACTCAATTTTTAATCTAAATGTCTTTAATACGTCACAGACCGGCTCTTGCGTTATTTTAAATTTGACGCATTTCATCGTATTTCATCATATTTGAGTCAAAGTGCATGAGTTATTTTCTTACCAAAAAACATAATCCCATTGGACGGTTCATCCTGCAGAGATCTCAAAGAGAACTGCTCGCTGCGCTTGAGGTGAGTTTGGAAATCCCCCCCCATTCTGGTGTCGGTCTAATGAGCGGCAACACAGAGCTATAAGGACGCGTTGCATTTATAGTCACATAAACAATCACACGCGCAGTCACTCTCTAGTTCGCGCCCTTGCTCGCCGCTATCAATGTCCTGGAGAGTTGGGATGTCTAGAATTTTAAGATTTGTATTCTTATAAACAGTCATGGTCAAGATGGCAAATTTGTTTTAAGACTACATTTATTTTTAAAGCTTCTCTCATTCATAATTTTAAATGAACAATAGAGCAGCAGTTTCCAGTGAAACGCAGTGATAAAGCCACTGTACACTACCTGCCAACCAAACAGCACACACACACACACACACAGTTAGAGAGCAGCTGGTGAACACAGTGGAGCATTTAGCAGCTATTTGTTTTATAGAGACCAAAAACAGAGCCAAGAGGAGAGTAAACACTATACATACATTGACCAGATGGACATAAAACAACTCCAACTGAATTTTGAACTTTTAAAGGTGACAGTATGTCAGTGATATGCCAGCTTGTTTTATAGCCACCCTCCCCCCCACTGCCCCCCCCCCCCCCCCACACACACACACACACGCACTGCCCGAAACAGATTAAATGCAACTGTGCTTTTTTATATCACAATGATAAGAAAATTGTTATTTAACAATCATGGCAAAATGACTTTTATTTTTTTGTATGTTTAGAAGTGAAGTATCTCCTATGTTCATTCATTCATTGATTTGAGTTCACATGTATGCCCTCTTGTGGAATCATGAGGAACAACAACAGTGTCCTGCTCATTTGCTTTTTAAATAATCTTTTTTTAACCTTTATTTATTAAGGGAAATTCACTGAGAGCAATGCTTTCTTTTGCAGTAATGCCCTGATCACATTCACACAGTTACACACATTCACACCTGGAAGCTGCCCAGTGGTGGTAATGAGGGAGGGGGGGGGGTTGCTGCTTCCTCATTATCCCAACCCAACTTCTCTAACCTTTAGGCCATCCTTCCCGTGCTGAGCTGTGCATAGGCGTCTGTCAAACTCTTATCAGCCATTATCATAAGTTGGAAGGCGTGTTAGTTCCTATTAATGATGATATCATGTTTTTATAGTAGGAAACTGAATTCCTGTTTATCTCTGGTTTCTGAGAATACCTGCCCCTCCCCCACATCTTTCCCATCTTCCCCATCACACTGAACCTTCACTTTTGTTTTCTCCTTTTTAAATGTTTTTTTTTTAATCAAGCATCACATCAAGGAAGTAATATGCACTCAGAATGCTTTTTCATTGTTCCTATTAGTTACTTCTACTTCCTGAAAAGCAGCTCATCTTTAATGCAGTTGATAAAAGTGCTGACATAGGAAGATACAAAAAATGAAGGAAAACTTCCGTAATAGGTCTCTGGAAACACTCGTCACTCTACAAATGTATTTAGTCCAAAGTTACTAATATTCAAACAAGGAAGTTTATCATACTCGTCTTAATCACAATGTGTGGTCACATTGCACAACATTTACTGCATCACAACATCTCATTCTCTGGAAAGATTGTGTTGCGTTTGGAATTCTTCCTCATCATATAAGCTGCTGTGAAGTGTTGATTCTCATTAATGTATTACTCAAACCAACATTCATGAACCATATTTCTTTTTCTCATCAGTACCTACGCATGCCTGCTGAGTAGGAATGCAGAATGCCTCTTACCGTTTGGCAGGTGAGCCACATTGTTTCCCCTCAGAGGTTTTTCCAGAGATCGACGTGTAGCTGAAACACGAGAGTTTGGATGAGCTGACCACGTCAAATGTGTTTCTAGCCGTTATGAGCTGCTGTATAAATGATAATAACGCTGCATTCATAGTGTATTACTCACATGACTGAAACATGAAAATAGAGAGCTTGAGAGAAAAGTTCAAGTTCCTGCTTTGACACCTCCACACAGCTGGCCGATCACTGCAGCAAGATGATGATTTAATGCGGTCTCCTGTTCTGATACTGAACCAATGTGAGGAGAGGAAGTTTTAAATGCTCTTAGATGATCTGACAAGAACTTTGTTAAGTGTACACACACCTTTATATGGAGAAGACTCTACCTTGTGCACTTAGACTTAATGTTACATGGCATGAGCTCTGTGGCTAAACGTTCAGGTGTTCAGCAGTATCCTGTCAGGTAATAGCCTACTACTTTATAGGCTTTACACAATCAGGATTTTTGGGGCTTATCACCAATCAGTGAGTTTAAATAAACCGATCACCGATCCGATCACGTCTTTTTTGTCCACGCTCCTTTTCTTAAACTCGGCATGCTCCTCCTCGTGTTCCCTATCCAGGTAAATTTGTGGTGTTGAAACATTTTGCAGATGCTTCCCCACGAGGTTCTTTAGTGTTGCAAACATTGCAAATAGCTTGTGATTTATCTGTCTGCCCACAACACCCACATGTTTGTTTGAATCCGACAGCTAATGATTCAATATTCAAAAAACTTTATTGTCCGTCACATCGTGACAGGGCTCAAAACTAACTGTCAGTTTCAAACAAATATGTCGGTGGTGTGGAACTTAAATGAGACAGATAAAACACAAGCCATCTGCAATCTATGCAACAGAAGCATGTGCAAAAAGTTTCAACATGACGACATTGATCGGATCGGCGAATTAAGACTTTACAGCCGATCTCACAAATTGCATAAAATGCTAAATATCGGCCGAGCCGATATAGCCGATCAGATCGGCGTAAAGCCTACTACTTTATCAATACTATTAATATAGCTAATACTACTATTTCTTTCTACATGTGTACATATTTTAGTAATTTAATTTGCACACAGATTTCCTTTTTTAAGCGGTTTTGAAGCCTTCCAACTCACTTCATACTGTATTGATCCCAGGAGCAGCTTCAACACAGCTTAATTTATGCTGCATTCAAGAGCAATAGGAACAAACCACTGATAGACCTGACAGCTCAAAGCACCCGCCTGGGAATGCTGTCACAATGTTGTGACAGAAGTTTTCTCTTGTCTTTGGTCCTCATCTGTTTTAAGTAAAAACAGGAAGAAAAAAAAACTTCACTTGAGTGACACAGTGGAGTTTAGATTCTGTGGAGACTTAGCAGTGCTTCAGCAGCATGAATTATAAGTGAATGCAGCGACACAGTAAGTTAAAACATCTCTGCTCCTGTACTGCATGAGGAAGAATGCCAGTTCATCTTTGTAGTTTTCCACATAAAGAGACTGTTAAACATGTCAAAGTGAAATAAAAATGTGGAGCGTTCACATGCTCTGTGATTGGCTGCCCTTCAATGTCTATTCAACCTTAAACTTTACAGCTTAGTCGTACCTCAGAGAACTTGCCTCATTCTGTTACTGGAAGAGTGAAAACGAAATTCAGTGACTCAACAGTGACGGTAACAGATGAACACCTTCGAGCTGTTTTGTTTTGTTTGTTTAGAAAGTGACTTTCAGTGGGTCAAATCCCTCGTCATTGCTCAGCTTTTTTCCATCTTAAATTCTAGAGAAAGTAATCAAAAGGGATGTAATTCATTTTAGTCACATACAATTAGACAAAAATGTCAATGGAATAAGACATTAGTAAAATAAACAATGAAATGATGTGTATTCAGTCTTACCTTACCTTTACAAGAAAAGCCGTTTGTGCCAAAGGAACCAGGGAGAATCATGTGACTTATCTATTTTCCTTGAAACCTGTCTTAAATATGTTAAAATTCACAAATCTTAAAACAAATGTTAATGTTTCCATGTCAAAAATACCATGAATCACATGAATCCAGTTGTTAACAGTGAGGGTCTCTATTCATTTCCTTAAAAACCAACAGACTTGCAGATAACATGAACAGTGAACAGTGTCTTAAAGGTGCAGTTTGTAGAATTCAGCAGCATCTACAGTAGCAAAACAGGCTTGGCAGAAATGGAATATAATGATAATAAGTATGTTTTAATCAATTCAATCACCTGACAATAATAATCATTGTGTTTTTTGTTACCTAACAATGACCCTGTATATCTACATAGGGAGTGGGCCCTCTTCCATTAAGTAAAATGGGAGTGGTACTTTCAAAAAGTTTTTGCATCACATTTAATTCAGTCATTATGAAATTCTAATGACTTAAACACATATAATTATCTGTCTGGTCTCAGTAATAAAGTTGGTGAGTAAAATGTTGCATAGCAAAGAGGAATGAAGGCCAAAGTGTGTAAATAAGACCCAAGTTGCAAATCTAACAGAATTTCTATTTATGTTAGAATTCATCTATTCAGTGTCAGCACTGTTTCCATCTTTTGCTCATCTTCTACCATGGAAATACCTCTTCAAGTTTCTTTAAACAGACTTATTCCCAAATGTATTCATGTGTTGTGGTAATGAGTAACATTCATTCAAAGGGCCTTTTCATAGTGGGAACACATGTAAAGTTGCACAAGGTGCCCAACGATTGCTCTAAATCTGTGAACACATGAACACTTTGATAGATACTCTTTGACTTTGAGGACTTGATTGCAGGCCATCATATCAACGTCTGTTCGACATCCTAATGCATGCTGGGAAAGATCACAGCAGAACAGGCAGTGCCCCCAAAACCCCCCACCCCCCACCCGTTCCCCAGCAAAGTTTGGCTTGTCCCCATTCAGCCCCATCACAGAGATGGCTCACTGCTCCGCTGAAGCCACTCCACATAGTTTCCATGGTTCCTGCCCTTTCCAGCCTCCTTCTCTTTCTCCACTGTAGTCTTTTCTCCACTCTGTCTTGCGTGAAATAAGATTCACAGCATGAGCAGAGGGGACAGCCTTCGCTCCTCATTGTGTGGATTGGCTGTCCTTGAGCTTTAAAAGAACTTTCTCCATCAGTGTAAGAACAATTTGACTGGATCTGGTGACATGAAGAGGACTTAGACAAACACTGACAACATATTTGATGTTCTTTGAATGAGAGCAGAATAAGTTTCTCTTTGTAGCACTTTTTTTTTCTCTGCACAGCTTAAACCTGCTGACAGTGTGGAACTATTTTTCTATTGTTTTGGTATTTCAGTAGGAGAGAAATCAATCAATCAATCAATCAATCATTAATTCAATCAATCAATTAATTAATTAATCAGTCTTCATCTCAAGGCACTTTACACATACAGCAGGTCCAGACTGTACTCTTTAATTTTATTTAAACAGACTTGGTGACAGCAGCAAGGAAAAACTCTCCTTTTAACAGGAAGAAACCTCAGGCAGAACCAGGCTCTAAGTGGGCAACCATCTGCCTCCACTGGTTGGGGTTGAGAGACAGAGAGAGAGAAAGCATAATTAAAAAGAAGAGGGACAGTGGAGAGAGAGGTACAGTGACAAACAATCAATTAAAGTGTAAAATGAATTCAGACATTTTTTGCTAAACACATTAAATAGGTCATAAATGTATTTCTAAAAAAGGTGTAAAAAGCATTTCAACCATTTAGATTTGAATTGTGGAGCTAGGCTTCACAAACTGTGTTTCAACATTTCTGTGTTCAGGATTTAGTGGGCGGTTCTGAAAATCACTGCCGCGTTATAAATACATTCCAAAAATAAATACATGCTGCTGTAGAGGTATAAATACATTCAGCACACACTACTACTACAGTCTACAGTTAGCTGAGTTAGCCGATGAGCTAGTGGCCGAGCTAGCAGCCGAGCTAGCCGCCGAGTTAGTTGCCGAGCTAGCAGCCGAGCTAGCCACCGAGCTAGCAGCCAAGTTAGCAGCCGAGCTAGCAGCTGAGTTAGCAGCAGAAAGCTCTCAGATGTAGTGTCCATGTTTCTGTTAGAGGTGGTGACTTTGATTGACAGGTGACACTTGGTAGGGGGCGGGGTTTCAGCGGACTCGGCGGGCACTCCCACAGTGTTTGGTAGCAGAGAAAGAGGCTGATTTTTACACAACTTTGAAGCCTAATTTCATATATTTGGTGATTTTTTTAATGATTCAAATTTGGCAGGGTGGTTAACAACACACTTTTCTGTGGTATGTCAAACTCAGAACACATATTTATTCTTACTTTACACAGACTTTAATAAATGTAACTGTTGTGAAATATAATACAATACCATGAGACACCTCTCATGAAATCATGAAGTGTGACTTGATGCACACACACAGTTCAGACCAGACCATTGAATTTTGCTTTAGCACCACAATCAGGTTGACATTTATGATTTGGACTTAAATGTCTCGACATTGGAAGGGTTTCCACGAAATGTGTTATAACTTAGGTGATCTTCTGACTCTTCGTGTAGTGTCAGGTTAATATTTCAAGCTGTCCAATAATTTAAATAACACAATATGTAAAAGCAAGAAAAAAGTCTGCACACTGCAGCTCCCAATGCAGCTAGCTTTTAATATATCATGGCTTTTTTATAAGATGTCTAATAATTAAAATTTTGAGTAGATGACGCAATATCTGGCATTTCTGTCAGCTGAAGATGTATGTTTTGGCTTTTTCACTAATGAAAAAATATTATCATGCTAACATGTTAAACCAAGATGCTGAACATAGTAGACTAAACATTCTACCTGCTGAATGTATGTATGTTTCTATTGAGAGCATGTTAGTATGCTGATGGACAGTGATGTCGTTAACGCGTTACTCTAATATGATGTCTTTGTTCAGTAACGACTAATCTAACGCGTTACTATTTCCAAACCAGTAGTCAGATTAAAGTTTCTTAAATCCAAGTCACTGTGCATTACTATTTTTTGTCATTTTCCTTAGTAAAAAGATATTATTTGATTTCTTCTTGCGGCATGGAGAGTGACGTCACGTTTTCAGCATGAGGACAACTCACGTGTGTGACACAAACGTAAACGTAAATGGAGGGGGGGGGGCAGCAGCGCGTTTTCGACTAGGAAATACAGTAATTATTTTGAGTTTCTGTCCGTTAAAGCTAACAGTATAAAGGTTCGCTGTACACTCTGTGCTGGAGACAAAGTATTGTCTAGCGTCAAAAACACAACATTAAATTTGAAGAAACATTTGGACAGTCAAACTCACAGAGAAAGTCCCACCAGGTGATGCGAAGGAGAGACCAGTAAGTGGGGGAGAGTAGAAGTTGGTCGGGCAGTATGTTGTAGAGGAAATGCTGCCCTTAAACACAGTTGACTCGCCCTTGTTTTGTGCCATAATAGATAATAATAATAATAATAAAAGATCCCCACTACTATCAATGCCGAGCTGCCTCACAGAACATCTTTTTCTTCTTACCTGGAGATGGAGTAACTAATAAAGTAACTTGTAATCTAACTTAGTTACTTTTAAAATCAACTAATCAGTAAAGTAACTAAGTTACTTTCCAAAGGAGTAATCAGTAGTCATAAATCAGATTAGTTTTTCAAGGTAACTGTGGCAACACTGCTGATGGAGGCATTTAGCTTAAAGCACATCTGTGCATAATTACAGTGTTACAGCCTCTAGTCTGGCTGTACACCAGTGATTCTCAAACCTTTTATGACCAAGGCACACCTTTTTAACATGTTTGTTTGTTTGTTTGTCATGGGAAACACCTGACTGCTGAGAATCTGAAAAACATACAAGCCACAAAGCATGTTGTTTTACTATGACGTTACTATGACAACAGGCAATTAATATTCTATACAGTGATTTTTTATTTGTTTTTTTCTGCTTCTTCTTCTGTTTTAATATATTTGAAAATGTAACATAATGAATGTAAATGTCAGTTCAGTTTAAAGGACAGATTCACAGTTTCTCACATAAATCAACAGTCAGGAGCCCAAATGAACATTGAAACTTGTTTTTCTTGCTGTAATGATTCCTCCTGTTCATACTGACCATTAGAAGATCTCTTCATAATGTTTACAATGGAAGTGATGGAGGACTAAATCCACAGTCCTCCTTCTGTGTAAACATGGATTTAAAAGTTGATGTGAAGCTAATATGAAGCTTCAGTCAAATCTTCATCTTCTATGTTTCAACGTTACAGTGTTTTTAGTATCAAAGTCTTTGTGTTACTATACTTCCACCACAGCTCAACAGGAAACACTAAGAGGAGATTTGATGGTAAAAACACTGTAAATGTGTCAGATATCACTTGATATGACGCTTTTCCACTACACAGTCCAGCACTACTCGGGTCGCCTCGACTCAACACTGTTCCAGGAACGACCTTTTCCATTACAAAAAGGTACCTACTCAACGTGGGCGGGGTCGTCATAGAACGTGACTTCGTTTTATACGCGACACAAACACATAAACAATGGAGGACATGGAGGACATGGAGGTGATGGTGTACTTGCTGCTGTATGTGTCACAGTCTGCTCTGCTCCTCCCCTGCTCTGCTGCTCAGCCACACCCCTCATCAGTCTAACAGCCTTCACCTGCTGCTCTCACCTGCTCACCATCTCCAATCAAGCCAGTATATGAGCAGCCTCACTCCACTCACTCTTTGCCAGATTGTCTTTGCTTCCATGTCTGACTCTCCAGTACTTACTCCCGGATTGCTTACCTGTTATCGACCCGACTTGCCACCGACCACCGCCTCTCGTCTCAGTCCCGGTAAACCCACCAGCCTTCTGTCCCTGACCTTGAGTATTGCCTGTCTGTTTTCTGCTCCTCGTCTGCCTGTGGCTGGTTGGTACTTGGCCGGTTTCTGCTCATCAAGAAACCCACCTGATCAGCTTCACTTCTCCAGCGGGACTTCCATTAGCAGTGAGTTTCCCCCCTTACCTGCCATGCTCACCTGGACTTGGTTCTCTGCTGCCATCCTCTGACCTGCTGTGCTTATTCTGCTGAATAAAGACTGTTTCATACAAGTTCCTGGTTCTATTGTGCTGCTATTGGGTTCACTCCATACCCGTTACAGTATGTGGTTTTCTGTCACACAGAAAGCAAGAATATTGAGCCGTATGGCTGTAACACTATTGCCGGTATTTAAAAATACCGGGTTTGATTCTTGTGTGGAACGGCTCATGACTCTTCCAGTGACTCTCTGACCAATCAGTGGCTGGCAGTCTGACGTCACATTTACTATCGGCTCGGCTCGCTTGGAACCTCAGCAGAGCAGGTACTAAAAAAGTACCAGGTACCAGGTACTATCCCTAGTGGAAACACAAAAAAAACAGAGTTGAGTCGTGCTGGAACTGTGTAGTGGAAAAGCGCCATAACTCACACTGATGAAGCTCAATAGCAGCTGATCATCTACTTTTAAATGACTGTGTGGACAAACTGTGGATTTAGTCCTCCATCACTTCCATTGAAAGCAGTTACGTTTATTTCGAACATGTTAAAATGGTGAAACAAAACAAAAAAAAAATAGAAATAAAAATAAACAACATATATACACATAATATACATATATGCACATACACATATATTTTCCTTGCATTTTCTTTCTTTTTTCCTCCTTACTGTATTTCTTTTTTCCTTTTTAATATCTAATGTTCGAATGGGTGTTGGATGAAGCAATGAGCTTTTCTAATCCTACCCCTTTTCTTATTCTTTTTATTTTTAGACTTTATCAGTCACTTCCAGAGAAGAGAACAAAAAACAAAACTAAAACTAAGAATACAGAACATACAAACAAAACAAAAAATCACCCTAGCATTCAAAACAATATGAGTGAATAATGGAAACAATAACAAAACAAAACAAACAAATAGCACAAGTCACATGATCCCAGTCCATCTCTGTGTTCATCCTGTCTATATTGGTCAAAAGTGGGGTTTTTTAAATATGTGTTTAAACTTGTCTAATGTTCTGCATCTTTTCATTTCTTCAGTACAGTTCCTTCCTTTTCTTGTGATGCAATAATATTTAGCATTAGTCCTCATTCATTTATTGAACATAGATATTCCTCTCAGCCCCTGAATACAGTCTGGTTTTTAACTCTAGTTTTAACTTCAGTGCTTTCAGTTTGATGAAGAGAAGGTTTGTTGGTTCTCTGTAAGAAGTTTGGTTTATGATTCTTATGCAGGATGAATATTGGATGTGTGTTTGTTTTGTATACTTCCACACAGTAGCTCATGTATGGGAGTATGAAGGAACAGTACAGAGTGTCTGATTTAAAAGATATTTGACTTTGACTATATTGCAATTGACTTGGATATTTTAGATTGAACCTGATTTATGTGGTTTCCAACACAGTTTACTGTCAATCATCACACCAAGGAATTTGATTTCAGATAATCTTTCTATTTCTATGTCATTTATTGACATTTATTGTTTCTTGCATGTGTCAATTGCCCGATTACCAAATAGTAATAGTTTTAGTTCATTTCCTACTGTATCCAGGAGTTGCTCCAAGTCATCAACATGGCAGATTAAATTTGTGTCATCTGCAAATGAAATTATTTTTAGTTTTTTCTTCTTCACATATGTTATTGATGTACAAGATGAACAATAATGTTCCCAACACAGAGCCCTGTTGAACCCCACAGCTGTGATTTATTAGGATTCATTTCAACATATTGATATGTTGATGTGTTATTTAGGTAACAGGTTTTCCATTCTAGTGCTACTCCTCTGATTCCATACTAGTGAAGTTTTAACAGTAACAAATCATGATTAACTGTGTCAAATGCTTTTTTCAAATCAAGAAATATACCCACGGCATATTCCTTATTTCCTATGGCTGTTGTTATCTCATTAACTAAGTCTAATAGTGCATATGATCCTGTTGGTTCTGAAGCCATACTTCTGATCACATAGTATTGTATGTTTTGTGATGAACTCATCTAATCTCCAATAGAATATTTTTTCAAGTGTTTTGGAAAATTGTGTAATTTGAGAGGATGTGTTTATCTCCAGACTTACATATGGGAATTACTTTTGCTGTTTTCATTTTATTTGGAAATACTCCAGTTTTCAGGGATAGCACATGAAGGAGATCTCTTAATAGTCAGTATGAACAGGAGGAATGATTAGAGAGAGGAAAACCTCTTTACTGTTCATATGAACACCTGACTGCTGCTTTAAGACACACTTAAGAAATTGTGAACCTGTCCTTTAAGGTCGTGAAGTGATCTTAAAAATGTGAAATAAATGAAGTATAACATTAAAGGCCCCAGTTTGGAGACCACTGTTGTAGATTCTTTGTCTTGTTCAAATAGAATATTTTTTATTCAGATAAAACAATATTTTTAGTGAGCTAATTTGAATGACTGAGGACTAACCAGGAGCAAACTGAATAACTCTTCCTTTTAGAACTTTAATTTAAGAGACTTTGTTTATTCAGAGTTTGTTGTATAATTATCACTGTTATGTTTCAAATAAACATACAATCAACATCATATGGAAAAATACAATCCATACTGGCTCACATGATTATTGTACGTCAAAGAAAAGCTTTCCATGGCTAATGTCTGATGAATAAAGGGTGAGGCAGAGAAACATTCCACATGCTGCATGTACTGTGCACCACTCACCTCATGTTTATGACCCAAGCAGCAGTATGAGGGGCCTTTAGGGACATAATTCAGAATTACTATTCGCATACACATACTTTTCCCCTCACATACACATATGAAACCTAAAATACTCACATACTTTATCTAATACACACTACTACTTCCTGTTTCTTTCACAACAGGAAGGCCTTCTTTTTTAACTATAATTGTCATATCAACTACAGAACTGCTATATTTCACAATATTATGAGAACTTTTCAGTTGTGTGTGAGAGTGTTTCAGTAGTGTGTGTGACAGTGTTTCAGTAGTGTGTGTGACAGTGTTTCAGTAGTGTGTGTGAGAGTGTTTCAGTAGTGTGTGTGACAGTGTTTCAGTAGTGTGTGTGACAGTGTTTCAGTAGTGTGTGTGACAGTGTTTCAGTAGTGTGTGTGACAGTGTTTCAGTAGTGTGTGTGAGAGTGTTTCAGTTCTGTGAGACAGTGTTTCAGTAGTGTGTGTGACAGTGTTTAAGTTCTGTGTGACAGTGTTTCAGTAGTGTGTGTGACAGTGTTTCAGTAGTGTGTGTGAGTGTTTCAGTAGTGTGTGTGACAGTGTTTCAGTAGTGTGTGTGACAGTGTTTCAGTAGTGTGTGTGACAGTGTTTCAGTAGTGTGTGTGACAGTGTTTCAGTAGTGTGTGTGACAGTGTTTCAGTTCTGTGTGACAGTGTTTCAGTAGTGTGTGTGTGAGTGTTTCAGTAGCGTGTGTGACAGTGTTTCAGTAGTGTGTGTGACAGTGTTTCAGTTCTGTGTGACAGTGTTTCAGTAGTGTGTGTGAGAGTGTTTCACTAGTGTGTGTGACAGTGTTTCAGTAGCGTGTGTGAGAGTGTTTCAGTAGTGTGTGTGACAGTGTTTCAGTAGTGTGTGTGAGAGTGTTTCACTAGTGTGTGTGACAGTGTTTCAGTAGTGTGTGTGACAGTGTTTCAGTAGCGTGTGTGACAGTGTTTCAGTAGTGTGTGTGACAGTGTTTCAGAAATGTGTGTGACAGTGTTTCAGTAGTGTGTGTGACAGTGTTTCAGTAGCGTGTGTGACAGTGTTTCAGTAGTGTGTGTGACAGTGTTTCAGTAGTGTGTGTGACAGTGTTTCAGTAGTGTGTGTGACAGTGTTTCAGAAATGTGTGTGACAGTGTTTCAGTAGTGTGTGTGACAGTGTTTCAGTAGTGTGTGTGACAGTGTTTCAGTAGCGTGTGTGACAGTGTTTCAGTAGTGTGTGTGAGAGTGTTTCACTAGTGTGTGTGACAGTGTTTCAGTAGCGTGTGTGAGAGTGTTTCAGTAGTGTGTGTGAGAGTGTTTCACTAGTGTGTGTGACAGTGTTTCAGTAGAGTGTGTGAGAGTGTTTCAGTAGTGTGTATGAAAGTATTTCAGTTGTGTGTGTGACAGTGTTTCAGTAGTGTGTGTGAGTGTTTCAGTAGTGTGTGTGAGTGTTTCAGTAGTGTGTGTGAGAGCGTGTGTGAGAGCGTTTCAGTTGTATGTGTGTGTGAAGTTCAGTATAGTATGTGAGTATTTTAGGTTTCATATGTGTATGTGAGCAGAATGGTAATTCTGAATTATGTCCCTAATGGCCCCTCATATAAGGGAACCTTTATCGTCATGGTTACTGTAATAACTACTTCATGGTCTGATCATGTGCATGATTAGAAGAAACTTTTTTTTTTGCACAGTGTCTGAAGAGAACACATCGCCCCTGTAAGAGAAAAAAACTATTTGTATTGAAAACAATTTTGTTTCCCCATAACACAAAGGACACTAACAGTCAGGCTTATGTTTACCCTCATACTGTGTCATAAACATATAGTATGATATAACAATCATGACAACGGCGAAGCATTTCTTGATAAATAAACATATAAGCAAAACTAAAGTAACTAGTCCTCAACCAAATATGTTGAGGTTTTACTTGCTATGTGTATTTATAAGCTCTGCTACTTTTATTAAAGTGTCATGTGTCACTACATTTAGAGAATGTAGTCATACTAACTTTGAAGCTCCTTTATATTTCTATGTTTCCAATTTAGATTCACTCTGTGTTTCCCCTTTAACTTAACATTTGACTTAACATTACTATTTTTTGTTTGATTATTTTGACCCACTAACAAAATAAAACCATCATTGTTGGGATGATGTGTTTCTGAGTGACACTTTGGCCTGGACTAAAGTGAAACTTGAATATTTGATATGTATGTACCCAGTTGATGCTACCTAATGATTCTGGTGGCTTCAACATTTGTGCATGAGTTTGTAGAGCTTTAGACTGCGTCTTATTCTTATATGATCATGAAAATGAATTGTTATCAGTTTATAACTGTAGTGTGTCCCTGTGTGTGTGATGTTCTAAACAAGGTTTAATTGAATTGAATTGAATTGAATTGAATTGTCTTTATTGTCATTGCATTGAGGTCAATACAACGCCATCCTCGGTCATCCTCGGTCATCACTCACACACACATCTCATAATATGGGAGGCCGATTAGGGTGAAAACATTGTAATATGTACACATATAAAATGTCAATGTGAAAAGGTGCACATATACACACTGAAATTTCGACACCACGACACCTGCACACACAGTGGGATACAGGTGTGTAATGTGTGTTGAGTGAGTCTGAGTGTGTAAGGGCACACTGATGGTGCATGGTGAGTCACAGATTTCACACACACACACACACACACACACACACACACACACACACACACACACACTGAAATACCTACTCAAGCCTATATCCTGCTGTGTGAAGTTAGTGCAACATGAACATGTTCAGTGTGTATGTGTGTGTATTCCGGTGTGTTCATCCTAATCGGCCTCCCATCTATTAATCGTTACCTGCAGAGCAAATGAAACTTATAGTATGTCCTTTCTCTCTCTCTCTCTCACACACACACACACGCATGCACAAGAGTAATAAAGCTTAACAGCCAGCGTGTGACTCATTGCTTGCGCCTCTAACAAATGTCACAGAGTTAATGAATGAACATACATTATAGATCGTGTATACTGTATGTGTTACTCAGCAGCCTGCCGCTCCTTGACCTGTAAGAAGGAACATACTATTCTTCCTTCACTGTGGGTCCTAGGTCAGCACCCTACCCTTAACACTTGTATCTCTTACAGTGTGATCTTCCACTTTGTTGCGTCTCTAAATAGCCTGATACTGTGCCATTTTGTGCAAGAGTCTTCAACCCAGCATACTATATCCTCAAACTGTCTATGATACATGTCTGATATACTGTACAAACTTTATGAACTTGTGATAAGTTACTGTACAACAAGTCATGCTTTAGGCTGATATCACTGAGCTCCATTACAGATCTAGACCAGCTTAACCCAGATGCCCCCTCACCCAAACTATACCAGCATGAAGGTTACTTCTGCACTGCTTTAGCACCCTCAGGAGTCCTTTGCCCCACAGTCCACATCCTTCCTCTATGGTAACTCTGAGGGTCAGGCTGAGTCCCATAGGACCTCTCACATGCTTTCTGCCAAAATATTTAGTCTGGATCCAACTTGGAGGAGAGTCACGGTGATAACAAGTGTTCAAGCAGAGGTTAGAAAACTCATCACACCGTACTGATGCTGTATTCATGAGTAGACAGAGAGGGAGGACAATGAGGAAGGAGAGAAAGGGAGGACAGTGAGAAGGACAGATAAGGAGGGCAGTGAGGGAAGACAGGGAGAAGAGGAGCAGGAGGGTTGGAAGATGTGAGGGAGTCCCTCTGTGCTGTGATAACCTTATCTGGAGAGATGAGGAGGACACCAACACACTGTTATAGCTTTCAGAGCTTAAGTATTAATTGAAGAATAACAAGTCTGCCGCCATCAGATCCTCCCTGTGCTTTCTGCTGATGCCACAAAATCCCAGTGGGTTTCCTGGGGCCATGAAATTTAATGAGCTTTCTTCCTGTCCCATCAGCATTAACACCCACACTAAACACACACACTGGCATTTGTCTCTGTGTAAAACACTCTCTCCGAAATAGTGGTCATGTAATACGTATATCATCAGTGGGAACTTATTCTTCTTTGTTTTTTGATTGCCAACTACTTATTAAATGCCATATCTCTCAAATCTAATGATCCATGGTAACCAAAGATGAGGATGCTGAACAAGTTTGTAGTATTTACAGCAATTAACAGCAATAACATTTTCTTGTTCTCAATTTGAAGAATAGTTCTATTTTTTACTTATTTGCAAAACAAAAATCCCATGACATGACCGAAGCCAACAATCTGTTAATACATCACTCGATGCTTTCTGACACAGACACAGGGAGTATACATCTGCCCTCATTAGCTCACTGGGAGTTCCTGTCAATAGTTCCTAGTTTGAACTGTCAGACTGGCTAATGTACTGTGTATTTTTCGGCTGGGAGTGCAAATGTAAGGTTTCATATTGTTTACCAGTCTCTTCTCTAAGTCTCACATTTTTTCAGCAGATATTTAAATACTTTTTTACATTTAATACAAATATTTACAAATAAAAATAATTAATGTGTAAGCAAAAGTGCATCCATGCTTGATTTGCATTCATGTTCATTCAAGAAGAACAAAAACATTTTTTTGCTAAAGGTTTGTTTCAAATCGATTTCAGTAAGATAGGTCATGAATATATATTAAACAGATTTAAACAAATATACAGAACTGGCATTTTGGTATCATTATTTGTCACATCTTTGGACAGCTGTTACTGTTAAGCATTAATAATGCAGGGGTATCCATTGCATCAGGCGCTCACAGTTTTTTCCTTCATAAAATGACCAAATATTTTGTGGGGGATTGCTCTGAAATGTGATTAGTGACCACACTGATTTTCCACTCCTTCGAGGCCACCCTTAACTGATTTGAACTTTGATTGCCATGTTTCCACACTCCCTGGCGGTAAACCTGTCATGATTTGCGCAAGCACCACAGTTCTTTTTTGAAAATGAATGAGTGTTAACTCTACACTAATTATTATTGCTGACTCCAGAGCAGCCCTGCATCTTTTAGAACTTACATTCCTGTGTGTTATTCACATGTTGCAGCAGTAAAATATATCATTCTATAAAGATGCAATATAAGGACAGCTTCCTAAATGGCCCATAGTTCATCTTTACAAATACAAATACAAAAGATAATTGATAAATTAAAACACAACTCTAAAGAACTCTGTAGAAACAAAGATAACTAACAACTGATATAAATGCGTCTATGCAAGAAGCAAAGACTTGAAGTGGATCATATGTTATGGCCTCCACAGTCACAAGATCTATCCCAAATGAACACCAACTTTGGAGCGATGTTACCCTGTTCTCTGCCATCATCGAAACATCACATGAGGGAGTATCTTGTGGAAGAATTATAGAATCTATGGCAAGGAGCACTGAATGGATCTGGATCTAGTAGTCTGTAAGGTGGGTCTTATGGTCATTAGGTTGTAAGAGTGCTTTGATTGGTAATGATGGTCTTTGAGGAGGTTCTATGGTTCTTGTTGGTGGTTCTAGTGGCCAACAGAGGGTTCCAGCAGTTCTCACGGTGGTTGTTGTGGTCATTGATAGAGATTTATGTTTCCTTTAGAAGGTTCTACTGGCTATGGGGGAGGTTCTAGAGGTCCTTTAAGAGTTTCTAGGGGAGCTTCAATAAATTTTAGGAGGACCTTCATCTAATGTAATCTTTATTTCTACCCCTATTTCTCTCCTAAATTACTCTGCACACATTTTGTTATTCTTTTCTTGTTTCCATTTATAAACCATGCATGTTCAATTGTCCACAAGGTGTAGATGTTATGTAATGTGTTATATTTAAATGGATTATATAATTAAAAGACATCTTTCAGAGATCCTTCATGAATTCATACATCCATGCAGATCTCAAGCCTTTGACTTTAACATCTTGAATTATGTAACTGCATTCCTTTGAAACAAATAATTATTTACAGTTCCTTTAGACCTCAGCCTCTCCACCATACTGTCTGTCTGCTCAAGGCAGACTATTGAGCTTTTGTGATACATCATATGCGTCACAGAGATAAGTTATACTGCCATAGAGATATATAATCACACTCAAATCCTTAGGAACACTAACATGTTATGTCTCAGTGCAGCCGTTCTCATGCCCAACATTGGAAACGTCTGTTAAGACTTTGACCTTAAATAGACTCTCACATTGATTCAGCGTTAATGCTTTATGTCATGGTCTCGACTTTTGGTCTTCAAACCGCCACACCGAAGACAATCTGCCACCAGAGGAAATAGGATTACAAGTCCTTTGACCTCTTAGTTTTTGATTTGTCATGTACATTTAATTCTGTGTGTTGGGAACAAGCAGAAGTCACAACTTTACATCGGATTATGTAGCACCTTTGACTGGTAGTTAATCTGGTGCTGATGGCTTCTAGGCGGTCAGGTTTCACACTGGAATGCAGGACTGAAAGTATGTGTGTGTGCAAAGATATTCAAAACTAAGAAGAAAGCAGAAAAGTAAAGCATTAATTAGAAATTGGACAAATGTAATCAAACATGTTTTCTGAAGGTTGTTGTTTCATTGGATGCAAACAAAATACGCTACAGTGATGTTATGAAGCGTGGACCACTTTAAAACCTAAAAACGTTCAGATGAAGAAAACATTCACTCTCTCACAGTTTTACTAGTACTGATATCAACTGACCTGTGTCAGACTATCTTATATTTTCAATCTGTGATATTAATTTCACAAGTTGTTTAATGATTAAGAATCAACTTTTTTGTGTACCGTCACTCCATGTTATTCACCTACTTTTACCACTTGTCCAAGAAACTTTTTTGGACATTTGTTTGTAGCTATGTCTTGCAACAAGTGCTTCCAAACAAGTGAGTTCACTATGTTGTGTACATTTACTGTAAGGCCCATTTATGCTCAACATATGTACGAAAATGTAAACGTCCTTTTCAAACGATGTTACCATCACTGCTCACATACTTCCATGCGTCCTTTACGTTGGCATGGATGTTAACCAATACATCCACCAGGGGGCAGCACAGAGTCAAAAGTTTATGACAACAACAAACTCAAAAACAAACATGGCGACTTAGAGCTACGTATCGAGTAGTGACAGCAACACTGCCCCGCCCCCATGTTTTCCGGTGGTACTGCTTCATTTGGTCCGTGTCCGTAAGCTTTATGGAAACGTGCAGAAATACGGACGAAATGAACGCGGAGCATGGACAGAAGGCCATATCCGGATCCGTATTTAACGTTGATCATAAATGGGCCTTTACTCTTACTCCTTAAAGCGAAAGCTATCAGGATAGAGATGGATCAGCTTAGGTAGAAGGCTGAAGAGATTTAAAATGCAGGAGATTGTTGGAGCCAGTACACAGTCTGGGAGAGAGTTCTGTCTGAGAAAATGACTCTGGGGGAAAGAAAGTCCCAAAGGTATTAATGCATAAGCAAGGAAGTCAGTTTGCTGAGGCCAAAGTTTAATTTTCTTTGAGTGGGGCTGATGATGGTGTGCTTTTGAACTGAACTGAAATTGACTGCATGTTGAGAGGGGCAAAGCGTTCTAGGACAACTCTTTCAAATTAAAAACACTGCTCACTGCAACATAGATGTGGACATGTTTGCCAGAAGTTTTCTGTCTAATCCATTACTGTAACATCTCTTCATTCACCTGCACTGTGTTATATGACAGAGCTTTAGACTTCACATTCTTGGACAGTCAGAAAAGTCCAGCTCCATCTACACTAAAACCAAATTAAACAATCAGGGAGATTTTGGACTAAATATAACACATTTCCCCTGTATTATTTTCCCATGCTTCCAACCAATTGGTGTATGTGAATATTCAACATCCTGGTTGGTAATCTGCTCGGAGCCAATCGGCTCAGTGGGATCCAGCTGGGTGGTCCACTGTCCCATCGAGGCCCAGACAGACATGGATGTTAGTTTCCTGGTGTCCGGCTCCATGGGTCTGCCCAGGGGAATGCAGAGACTGTCCATGGGCAACCCCCCACCCCAACCTCCCAAACCCACCTCACACACATACACACACACACACACACACACACACACACACACACACACACACACACATTTGTACTACACTTGTGGGGTCTGTTATTGACACAACAGATGACCCTAGCCCCTAACCCTAATCTTCCATCTCAGCTTGACCTAATTCTATCCTCAAACCTCCAACCTGAATCTGAAGTGAGAACATTCTGATTTAATTTCCTTAGTTAATGTAGTTAATGTAATGCTCTGTCAGCTGAGGAGCGCTGTGACCCACAAGCCAAACAAATCCACATCAGGGTTCATCATATGACATACTTAAATGCATCTAGGGGCAAATATTGGTCTAAACTAAAGATCAAGACTGTGCTACTAAAAGGAATTATAATGAGGCATTTCAAATAGATTTCGCATCTAGATTTCAGGGTTTCAGGCTTTAGAAGTTGTAAATTGTTCAAATTTTAACTATCAGGAGCTTTCCTGTAGCCATATTAGTTATATTAACTACTGTATCTGCCCTGAAAGTTCTGGCTGTGATTCCAATCCAATCACTGCATGATAGTGAGGAAAATGAAATACTCCTTGAGCAGTGTAGTGAATACTTTGAACATTCACAATCAATCTCTACAGTTTATGATGAGTCAATCTAGCTATGAGGTAGCTTTTAGGCAAACCAATGGAAGCAGGGTTAGAGCTGGAAATGTAACAGATCTGGAGGTATTGACTGAAGTCTTTGTAGTAGCAGAGAAGAAAACAGAACTGAACACTGTTGAACAACATTTTGGGAATATTCTTCTATTCTTCACTACAGAGATAAGAGAATGGATGTCAGTCTTATGCCTAAGAACAGAACTGGAGTCAGACTGTGGTTAGCTTAGCTTAGTGTAAAGATTGATAGCAAGGAGAAACAGCTAGCTGGAGATGCTGCACAGTGATGCAGGAGTGAGTTTTCAATTTTATAATCTTTTTATTCTATTTTAAATTTCAATGTCTTTTTTATTTTTTCTACTTTTTTACATTATGTTATTATTATCATTCTATGGTTTTAAACTCAAACTTTTAAACTTCATCTTTGTCTTTTTAATCTATTTTAACCTAGTTTTTACTTTTAATAAACCCTTTATCTTTTCTCTCTTATTTTACTTATTTTATAATTTAATTTATATTTTTCAAACATTTTTATTATTCTTATTTTCTCTTGTGTTCATTGGTCTCAATTTTTGTCTTTTAATGTGTTTATTTTTATTCCTTTTTTATGTTGTCACTTGTTCTGTCTCATTATCAGCTTGACAATAAACTAACTAAAGCACTTTGAACTACACTAACCTGTATGAAAGCTGCTGTGTAAATAAAGTTTGATTGATTGAAGGTGGAGGTGAAGGTGTTTGGATAAACTGTCTCCTTTGCAAAAATATTTAGATAAAAAAGTAATGCCAGCTGAAATACATGTCCTCTCAAAATAATGAGAAAATGTTATTACTGTATTTGATAGTGAACATATGAATGAAAGGTTCAGACACCATGTACTTAATTGTTTGTGAACATAATCCAGACAGTGATGAAGTTTGCCAATATTCTGTCATTTAGTGGAGAGAGTGTTGTCACTAAGCCATAGTTCTTAACTACCAGACATGATAGATATCTATCTTTTTTCATCTCACTCTCAGAAAGAAATCATAAGCACATTAGTTGATTACTATTTCGACTACAGCAGCACTACTGTTATTCTTATTTCTTATTTTTCAATGTTCAGCTGCCCTGGAGACATATCATGTGTGAGTGGAAACAATAATACAGTTAGCACTTGTCAACACCATCAATTGGAATGGCGACATTTCACTCCACTGAGGCTGGAGATGTTGCTGTTTGACATTTAATACAGCTGGCTGCATCTGTAGCCTGCTAGGAAATAGACAGGAGCCACTTCCCTTTTCCTTGAGCTTTATAAACTGGCACGGGGGGGGGGGGGCTGGAGGACTGAGGGTGTCTGAGCACCTGCCCCCCACTTTGCCCCTTGATGTCCAAAGTGACCTTATGTCGAAGTGTACTTTATGTTTAGACTGTCCATCACTGTACAGCTGTTAGCTCAGACTGCCTCCCATCACTCTTTCTGTTGTGGCTTCTATAGAAGCGCTCATTTTGTTCTGTGTTTGGACATTGTACCCCCGGATGATACACAGAGACAGCTGTTACTGTTAACAAGAAGCAACCAACTAACACCGCCCATCCCTGCTAGGCGGATGATTAAAACAAACAAACTCTCCATGCAGGAACTAGCTGGCAGACTGGAACTGTTTTCATGAAACAAACGCCATCATATAATTATGTGTTTGACAAAAGATAAAATAAATAATTAAAAACTCTTCAGTGGAGCTTGTTTTTTTTTATTGACATTTGTCTTTGTAGCAGCCGATATCATAATAACGACGATGACGTAATCATTTCGCTATTTTTTTAATGTAATAAGCCGATAATGTAATATCTAGCCAATAACATAATAAAAGTCCTGAACAAATAACGTAATAACTTTGTGCCAGTAACATAATGAGTTATTACACTATTGGTTGGTTATTACGTTATTGGCCTGGTAATAAATAATCCTTTACATGTGTGCTAGGAAGTAAGGAAGTTTAGACAACTAAAGTAAGCATCAGTCACATGACTGGCTAACTTGTCAATGCATTGCCATCTAGTGGTGAGAGTGTAGAGTGTCGGAGTTTGTGTGGTCAGGAATTTGACCAATTTGATAGAGACAATAGTAAGACTAAGTGCTATGGAAGTGTTAAACTTTATATCTAATAAATAAAACTTGATATATTGATATTAGTATATTGTTATGTTATTGGCTCCAAAATTATTACATTAGGATTTGTTCTCGTTCCCACACTGTACTCCCACACATAGCACAGTCTGGGAGCTGCTTTTTTTTCCCTCCTCCTCTCCTCTTGTTTCTTTCCTTTTCTCCCCTCTCATTGTGCTCAGTCATCCGGTTATGTCTGTCTTATTGTATGTATTGTATGTTGTATATGTACGGACGGGGTGATTGCTGTAATTTCGCTGTACTTCTGTATAGTGACAAAATAAAGCCTATTGATAGGAAAGGATATATTTTACCAGGCCAATAACATAATAACTAACTAATAATGTAATAAGTCATTACGTTATTGGCCTATTACATTAAAGAAAGGGCAAAATGATTATGTTATCAGCTGTTATTACGTTTTCAGCTGCTGCAGTGTTGTTTTAACCCTCCAGTTTATCTGCTGCTTGCTGCTTTACATTATACAGTAATGTTAATGTAACACCATACAAGTTAAAGTTCTGCTTCATGCTCACTTCAACCACTTTTTCAGAGTGAAGGAATCAGGAGTGGTCAGACAGAAGAGAGGAAGAATTGCAGGATGTAATGATGCTGAAAGAAGAATAAGGAGAAATGAAAGAACTGATTCAAGATGGAAAGGAGGAAAAAGAAACACACATGAAAGAGTTCAGGCATCAGGTGATTGAGAGACATGATTCAAAGCAAGACATCAGGTTAATGAACTTCCAGCTGTATCTAGATGAATTACTGTTCAAATGTAAATAAAGGACGAGCTAACAATCAAAAGTCAAAGCAGAAAATTGAAAGCTGCTATGAAAGGACTTAAAGATCTTTTAATACAGACACTAACATTCCAACTCTATTAACATGTTTTCTTAAGCTGATAAAGGTTGTTGACCTCAGTAACCGAACCTTAATGAAATAAGGTGAGCAAACACTAAACAAACAAACAACTAAATCTCTGTGTAAATATTTAAATAGTTAGACACATTCTTGACAAAAAGCATGTTAGGAAATGTCTGATGCTGACATATAACAGCTTGTTTTAAAGTATGAGAAAAGCAGAGTATACACCAGCAAAATAATACAATACATACAATTAAGCCTTTACATACTGTTTATATTCTGACTCATAATTAGTCTCTACATTAATTCACATTCATAAACCCCCCATCAGACATTAATAAGTGTTTGATTCATTAGATCATCATTGAGAATGCAACATGTTTGAATGATGATTTTTGTATTTTTGTAATAAACACTGGTCAAATGTGTACATTTGCATAAAAAAATAGTTGTATCACCTAAAAAGAAGAGATGGATTTAATTTAAATGTTTGTGTATTTATGCTCACAGTAGGAAAAGTCCACCTAGAAGAAATGTATACAGGGAGTTTTACACTTCTCAAATGTAAAAAAAAAGGGTAAAATTTCAACCAAATCATGTTCTGAAATACAACAAATGATGTCTAGGGATTTATAAACATTTTTCCACTGTGTTGAGCTGTTTAAGATGGATCTCAGAATGTTTTCTTGCAATTGCCGAAAAAAAATATCAAAATTAAAATAAATTAATTAAAATTAATATTTAATATTTGATTGTCTTTAAAGATTCTCATCTGTTCATCCCAGTCGGTGTATGTCTTGTATCAAAACTCAAAACACACACACACAATTAAGAGCCAATCAAAGCGCCCCCCCCCCCCCCCCCCCCCGTCCCGTCCCGCCAGTATGACGTGGTTTGTCATAAGATTTCATGTTACGTTCTGTAGATTTGGTGTTTGAAATCTTTTGTTTTAACTTTTAGCTCCTGCCCCTCTGAAGGTCTCTGCACAGCTCTGTTAAGGAAGTCACAGGACAGACTGAGAATGCAGGTGGAGGGTGCAAATGAAAAATCCAGTATTCAAGCACTGACTTTCAGGGAGACATGATGATATGGGGAAACTGCAAATGACAAAACCTGCTGATGGTGTGGAAACACTCCTCAGAGCCGAGCTGTTACTGACCCAGAACCCCATTGACTTGAAAGGGTTAATGTTTGCACGTCACACTTAGAGAGATTGCCTCGGCCGTCTGCACTTGAGCCCTGGAAAAAAAAACACAGGTGAAATAACACAGACGCAAGTGGTTGTATCTGGAATATGATAGCTGAAGGGAAAAGTGTCAAACCTGTCGCCTGATTGTTATATTGATCTTTCCAACAAGATGCAAACAGCACAGGTTTAGGAACACGCAGAAGATTAGCTTTTTCCTCAAAAGTTTGCACAAGGAGCAGAGAAAGCCTCAAACTGTGCTAGGAAAGATTTCTCTTTACTAGTTCAGTCCAATCATAAATAAAGACTGTAAAAGGCAAGAAAATGACAGCGTGTACAAACTATCTCATAATATCTGCTTAGAGAAATCAGATTTCTCTCTGATCTTTGGTTTTATGATAGATTGAGTACTGTACAGGATATCTGGGCATTGAAGTCAGAGCAGCTGTCAGTGTTGTCCAGTGTATGAACTTGCCTGCTAACTCTGAATGTGAAAGAAATATGATAATGGCTGTCACACAGACAGGAAGTCATCTTCATTTTGAACTTCATCGTCCATCCTGCAGACAACATTTTTGTGTCACAGTCAGCCTTCCTTCAGTTGTCACAACAATCAGTGAAAAGCAAATAAAGTTGCTGATGTGCACAGAATGCCTTCCGCCACTTTAAACTTGGGAAATCATAACAAACAGTGTAGCGGACACTATAGCACAGACGGGTGATATAGAAAACATAGATGTGTGTCCTTCTATGTCTTCATGAGAACTTTTTCTGATTGGAGATTTCCACAATGAGATAAAAATAGTAGTACATGTACACTACTTTCTGCTAACAAGCCCACATTTTACAGTCTGTGTAAAGTAAGAATAATATGTGTTCTGAGTTTGACATACCACAGAAAAGTGTGTTGTTAACCACCCTGCCAAATTTGAATGATTAAAAAAATTGCCAAATATATGAAATTAGGCTTCAAAGTTGTGTAAAAATCATCCTCTTTCTCTGCTACAAAACGCTGTGGGCGTGCCCTCCGAGTTTGCTGAAACCCCGCCCCCTACTAAGTGTCACCTGTCAATCAAAGTCACCACTTCTACCAGAAACACGGACAATATGTCTGAGAGCTTTCTGCTGCTACTCAGCTGCTAGCTTGGCAGTTAGCTCGACGGCTAGCTAACTGAGCTAACTGGCTAACTGTAGACTGTAGTAGTAGTAGTGTGCGCTGAATGTATTTATACCTCTATAGCAGCAGGGGCGGGTTTATGCTAATCACAATGCGACAGTTTGTGAAGCCTAGCTCCACAATGCAAATCTAAATGGTTGAAATGCTTTTTACACCTTTTTTAGAAATACATTTATGACCTATTTAATGTGTTCAGAAGAGTCCTCAGTGTCTGTTCTATAGGAGTAGTGAACAAAGCCTCAATTTAGAAAAAATGTATTCACCAACTTCACTGTCAAGAATTTGAACACAAAGATTGCTGCTAGATAACCACTGAATGTGGGTTTATTATCTGAAAATGAAAAATATATTACCCAAAAATTCCATTATATTGCTACATTGCAATATAGTTTCCTCTTGAACAAATGACCCATGTCTCAAAATTCCTTTTCAACTTGCATGTACACAAGAAACCAGAGTCACATCTTGTTCACAACATACAGCAGGTCACTTATCTCATTTCTACCATTACCCAATGTTATTATGGAGCCATGGCTTACATACTGCTAGAGTTTTAGTGTTGTAAGACTCTGTATTATGATTGTGTGTGTGTATAGTATAAATGTGTCTGAATTTAACTGTTTAACTGTGGAAACTGACTTATTACAATTGCCTTTAGCTACTGTATATGTCCAATTTCAATTTGAATAAAACATTGAATTTCATTAATTTTTCCATTATAACTGAAGTCTCACTCATGCTTGCATGTGAAACAAGGTAACACACCTACATGGCCAACAAACTTGCAAAATCCCAGCTAGAATCTCATTGACATTAAGGGAATATATACATTAAACACGAATCAGAAGCTCACTTAAGCACTATAGCACTTCTTCAACTTTACATTAAAGGAACTATCAGTGAAGTAATAGATTTCTCTAATCAACAACCCTGACTACAGAAACCATGTTTTCATATACATGATATAACAAAGTCACATATTTTCTTTTAAGCATACGGAGGCCATGGGAAGTCAGATAACTGCAGAAAACCAACAGGAACAGGTTTTATCTAAAGATGGAGGGATATTCATTTAAGAATCGCTGAATCTTCACAGACAAAAATGACTCTAATTGTTACCTTGCACTATATGTTAGTGAAAAGTTCTCACTGTCTCGTGCCAAACTGTAACAATCATCTCCAACCGCTCATTTGCATGGACTTAAAAAAACTTATATTGCATAGACATGACTGGACATGTCCTCTCTGCTAACCAGGCTGAAAACTGGAAACTGTGTTGTAGCATTGATGGCGCCCCCTCCCTTCCCCCTCCACTCCCCTCCCCCTCCCCCTCCACTCCCCCCCCCCCCCTCCCTCCTGCTTTGTAAAGTGGTCAATGTGTTGAAGTGCTTTCATTTCCATACATCCTGCTCCCCATTTGTACAGCTGGCGATTTGCCGGAGCAATTCAACTAAATTGCCTTGCCCAAATGGAGCAGTGGGGAGACTGGAGATTTGGGTGAAGTGCTTTAACAATCGGCACGTATCATGCACTCACATATGTTTACATGTGTGTGTGTCTGTGCAAAGGCAGGATTAGAGAAATCTTTGTGAAAACACAGCCATTAAAGTCAGAGGTAGAATATGAGCAGGTCATTTCAAACGACAGGTTTGATCTATGATCAGATCAGGTAACACAGGTCCTGTGGTGCTAATGAGGTGCTTATTAGAGCGCTGATGGTTCCTCTCAGTCTTTATTTCACTTACACATGCCTACACGCAATGCACTCTCACAAAATGCAATGCAAAGGCCTCCAGCTGGGCACAGGGAGAACTTGCTCTACAAAATTGAAACTAAAGCCTGCATTTTTTCACCAAGTCAGTAAAGAAAACAGAGAAGAGTTGAACTTGTTTTCAACACCACATCTTTAACACACAACAGCAACGGAATCATCCAATTACTGACACACAGAAGCACTTCACCCTCTGTATGACTTTACAATAAAAACAAAAATTTGAGAATGTATTTCCGCTTGTTGACTTTTGATTTGTTTTTCTTGTTTTGTCATTTCATTCGTCTTTCTCAAGAGAATTGGCATGAATGGATCAGAACTCATCGTGAAAATAAAGTTGTATATAAACAGTCAGAAAACAAACATCATACTTGACATGCCTCAGGCTCTCTCTCCCAGCCTTCCCCTTGTAGCATCGTCAGTGAATAACAGTGACACAGTGTGGCACAACGTAACATAGCACACATAGTGCTAGAATGTGTGTAAAAAGAAGGATGCAGAACAGTGTTAATAAATATTAATAGGATCAGAAAAACTCTCTTTATTATTAGGATTAGTCATCATATTTGAGATTGGATGGCTTTAGAAATTCTGTATTATTTATTTAAGAATTAACTCTGTGTTTAACAGAGATTTGAACACATAAGCACAGGTTTGCAGGACTGTAAGATTTCAGTCCTGGTTGATTTTGCAACATTTGGTGGAAATAACAGTCCACCATGACACACCTGTAAGGACACCACAGTGGAGAGCTAACACTGGCAAATCCAGATTTGGCCTGAAATGGACCGCTAGCATTATTCATTGTTGCTGCCATGACAAGGTTGGTTTTGGTGTTTGTGTTGCGGTGGGTGAGAGGCTACTCTGCATTACAAGAAAACACTGGCTCATACTGGCTCCACTGTCAAGAGTTTGGAATTTTAAGAAACAGACCTCGTTTCTATGTGGAATACAAACCATGGTGTCATACTTGAAAATATCACAAGAATATCTTGTCCTAGGCAAGATTGCAGAGACTTCCATCCTAAGCACTGTCTCCTGCCACCAGGAACTATTTAATGCATCATTTCACTGATACAAAACCACATCTTGTACTGTACAATGGGCTTGATTTCTTGTGCCTAAATGGAATTTAGCATAAACTTAGTGCTTAATGAGGCCTCCTGTCATTTTGTTGTGGAGTTCCTGATTCTGATTGAGTGTTCTGGACTGAAGTAGCATGTTGATGTCAGTCAGACCAGAGGACACCCACTGGTCCATGATCTGGGTGTGTCCAACCACAAGGTGGTCGCAATGGATTTGACATTCCTATCACACCCTACTAAACATCTTATTAATGGTAAATGAGGACAAGAGACTTTTTCAGAACTGGAAAGCATCTATCATGACTATGGACCTCCAGCACATCAGCTGCCAAGCTTCTGCATCCTTAGCTAAAAAAAGCTTTCAAAGATTTGTTCTGAAATATATGCCTTCATTTGACAGTAGAGCGACAGGAAATTACGGGAGAGAGAGGGGGGTGTGACATGCAGAAAGGTTCGCCGGCTGGGACTCGAACCGGGATCCACTGCGTAAATGACATGCGCTCTTACTCAGGGATTCCCCAATTTAATTTCATTGTTATGCTGTCCACAGTAGCACAATGACAATAAAACTTCTAATGGCTTATGTCTTAACCACTTGACCACCTGCGCGCCCAATTTAACATAACCCTAAGCACCATTAATTATATCCTGAGGCCACAATCTTGCCCAATTTAGGCCATATAAGAGCAATTTCACAGCTTAATTGGCTTTGACTATGCTCACGTCATAAATATCCTTTTCAGCCCCTCAACCCAAACTGTCAAATTATCCTTTAAAACTGGTAGTGTTCCATCTGCCCTCAAGTTCAGAATCAAGAAGCCTCAAAAAGCTTTCCCAGACCCAGAAGTTCTTGCCAGCCACAGAGCTATCTTAAAACTCCCTTTATTGTCCAAGGTGTTGAAGAACATTGTTGCTTCGTGGTTTCAGGACCCCCTTAAACAAAACAACCTATTTGACACATTTCAGTCAGGTTGTACTGTTGCACTGACAATATGGGTCTAACTATCCTATTAGAGTGCCTCCACACTGCTATTGGGCTGTCTGATCCTGCACTTAAGTGGTTTCAGTCCTACCTTTCCCATAGGACTGAGTATGTCTCACAGGGAGGATGAGGGTCTAGATCTCTCCAAAGTATTGGCATGAATGGATCAGAACTCCCTGTCACCTATAGTGTTCTGCAAGGATCAGTTCTCGGCTCCATACTGTTTATCCTACATGCTCCCCCTTGGAAAGATCATCTATGCTATGATGATGACACCCAGTTGTATATCAAAACTGGTCCATGTCCTTATGCAGTCTCAGCACCAACAACTGATTAAGCATAAAATGATCATGTTGATATTTTTTCAATGTGCTGTACACGTTGACCTCAAGCTGTTTCAGTTGTGTAAAATATGTCTGTCTGTGTGTGCAGAGTTGATACTTTTGAGTTGATACATGACAGGACAGGGGAGGGGCTTCATTCCCATGAGAACTGTGATTTTCGTGGTGTGGGCGCGTGGGAAATAACTTGACTTGTGATTTCCTGCCAAAATGATGAAGCCAATGTAGGCTTGTGAGTAGTCAGTGTGTGTGTGTGTGTGTGTGTGTGTGTGTTTGTGTGTGTGACCTACTGTACTCACTACTGAAAGTTTGACCTGATGGTGGTGCTACATGAAAGGTCATGTCATCACCAAAACCAATAGGGTTCATCCTCCTCCGTGTCATTAATGTCGTCAGTAAATTTGAAAAGATTCAAATGAAAACTTTTCAAGATACATGAATTCTACTTTAAAAGTTTGGCCTTTTGCAACTTTATTTTAATCATTTCCTGGCGTCAGATTGACCCCAAGGGTAAAATGTGTTAGTAATATTTGAGGATAATAGGAGGGTTAAGTAGATAAAGGCGTGGGTGAGCTCAAATTACAGCAGAAAAACTGAAGCTCACCTTATTGGCACTCCACACCAGATTCAGTCATTCCTGTACATCATCTCACCTTTGACAGCCGAGACATCCCCTTTCTCTACTTAACCACTTATCTGAATGTTAGGTTCTCACCTGACTTTTGATGACCGATGACCATAGATAAGACATTTGTGCAAAACCTCTTTCTGCCATCTCAAAAACATCTCTAAACTCTGCCCCTCTCTAACTCTTGTCGATGCTTTTGTGTCAAGACTGGACTACTGCAATGTGCTCTTCCCTGGCATGAGCATCCAGAAGACATACTGTACATCAGAACAACACTGCTCAGATCCTGATAAGTGTTCGAAAACACAAACATATAACATCAAATCTTTTTTTCTCATATTAGCTTCCTGTCTAATTCAGGATTGACTATAAAGTCTTGCTACTCACATACAGAGCCATCAATGGACATACACCTCCCTACCTACAGGACCTAATCATACCACGCACCTCCACCCACACCCTCAGAACTATGTACTAAGCTGTGCCTCATGGGGTATTAAGTCTAAACATCTGACGGCAGCATAGACCCTAGCAAAGGCCTAAACATCTTTCTATTCAGGAATGTTTGTTTTTTTTAAATCTGAACTACTTCTTCATGTTGTGTGTTAAATGTTTTTAATGCTGTAGCATGTAGCTCTTTGCTAGAAAAGGGCAGTATAAATCAGATGTATTCTTTATTATTATTAATTCTGACAAGTCCATTGTATGTCTCTGCTTGGCTGACTGTAGATAACCAACTCATTTTATAATGGTAATCATCATCCATTACTTCAAGTTATAATCTTGAAGGTTTTCATTAAAATGAATGTTTAAGTCACTATCTATCACTGAATGAGGTCATACAGTGGTGATTGAGTCTATAGCCCTCTGATGAAAGATCTTGCATTTGCAGTATTTTCATTATTACAAACCGGTTGTCAGTGGCAACTTCCCACTATGCATTAAAATTGCAAGTGTCGCAGTTAGTGACGTGCTTTTCATCACCCAGTGGTTGATCTACCAGAGTGGGTAGATGGACCTAATGCAATAGGTCCATCATGCATTTCAATTGGTTTGTGTTAGCATAAATCAGCTAGGGGTGAGGTTACATTGCTGTCTCCATCTCTCTCCTCTGCTCCACTGTCTAACTCTGTGTCATGGATGCATAAATAGCTGCAGGTGTGTGTGTCTGGCAGAGCTGACCTGTGGCTGGTAAGAGTTGTCTGTGATCTGGAAGATTGGAGTTTGAGACCCAGTGTGGGAAGTGAACCCTAATATGCAAAATAATATAACACTTTAATATCCTAAAATTATAAGTGCAATAAAAAAATTAAAAGAATTATTATGCATATTTTCACCTTTATTTCATTACTAATACAAATGATTTTGCTGCCTTAAGAAATACAAACACAAACACAAATACTGCACGTCCCTAAAAACACTGTTTGGGTCCCTAGGAGTGAGGTGGAGTAAGGTGGAGCAGCACACCTGAAATGACTTACTGTAATACCATGTGCTGCTAAAGAGAATGAAACAGAGATCTTTGAGTTTGCCACTTTAATAGTGCACTTTGAAGTTTTTGACCACTAGGGGTGCTATAGAGCACTGCTTTTCTCCTTTCTAAGCGGGTCTCCAATTTGTTTTTCTGATGGTTTTTGCTTTTGGGAAATGTGCTTGTTTGCCATACTGAATTTCATTTGCTTTTAGTCTTGGAATCAAGGCAAAATCAAGGCATCTGTACTATTTTGGTACAAAATGTACTGAAAATTTGGAATCTGAACATCTGCTATTGGAAAACACAGATAAACAAAGCATATTTCCCAAAATGATCAATTGTTCCTTTAAACAAACAAACCTGGAGAAAAGAATTCTTTGCAGTACTCACATGGGCACAACAACATGGCAAAGCCAAAGGAAAACATCGACATGCTTCTTTTATTCACACTGGTGCTGCTGCCACGCACAGGGAAATGAAAATGGAAAAGTTTAAGTAGAGAGACAAACTCATGATCCACAGCTGAGTCACACAGGTAATTACAGTTCCCACACCTATGTCTATACAAGTGGTTTGTTTACTTTATATACTTTCACTGCAGGCCATGTGAAAGCTGACTATTGACTGTAAGGGCGGGATCATTCTTCTGCTCAAAAGTCAACACACAGGATTTGTAAGTTCACAACCAGTGATTTCACGATCACATGATGAAAATATAAACATTGCTTGGCATGAAAATAGACTTCCTCTCTGACATTCCAACATTGAATGAAGTGTAAAAAGCAGCTGAATGTTCACTATGATCGGAATTTTCTACTGGTTTCGGACCGTGTGACTTCATGAAGTCCATTCAGAAAATTATTTGCATGTTATCTTTCCATCTGTGTGTGTAAAATCCATTATATAACCTGTTTTTCCATAGCTGTGACACACATACAGTATAGTACATAGTTGTACAAGTAAGTTATGTAGAGTTGGTATGCATTGTAGACATCACAGGCAGATTTGTTTGCTGATCAGCACCACCTCTGGACACAAGTGGCAATTACAGAACAATGATACACTAGATTTCCGAATGAATCTACAGATATCTGAAAACTTACTTGTGGCAGTGATGGGGCCACTGGTTCTGGAAGTATTTTTCCCCATTCTGTACTTACACGTCAAATATATAGATGAGGCAGGTGACCGCCCACTTAAGTGCCTGTCTGAGGTTCCTTCCTGTTAAAATGGAGATTTCCTTGCTGCTGTCACCAAGTCGTGCTCATGTGGGGATGTTGAGTCACTTTAAATTAAATTGAAGAGTATAATGTAGACCTGCTCTATGTGTAAAGTACCTTGAATTTACTTTTGTTGTGATTTGGCGCTATATAAATAAAGATTGATTGATTGATTACTGATTTATGGGAAAGCAGCGAACATAACTGGCGTATGCGGTGACATCATCACATGGCCCCGCAAGAACCTTGAGCAGTGGGAAAGCAAACTGGTTCTCAGCACTGGAACTGCTTTGGTGTGAAAGAGGTAAAAAAGGTCGACAGGAAACAAGGGGAGAGAGAGAAAATAGGTATGACATGAAACAAATGTCCCTTGTTGGACTCAAACCAGGGACATTGCAGTATTATGGCATGGACTGTAACCACAGAGCTCAAACGGTGACTAATGTAACAAAGTCAATGGAGAAAATGCATGATTTTTACTTCCGAAATCCAGGGTGTCCAAAATAGCTCCTCTCATTTTGCACATCTGTATTAAGCAAAGACTCTTAGAGCAGATACTTTGTCAGAAATTTCTCATAAAGTAAAAGCAGCTGCTGTTTCTGTTTATAGAGCAGCCAAACAAACTTACATTGTTTTAACAAATAAGGCAGTCAGTAACAATTATCTATCTATTTATCTATCTATCTATCTATCTATCTACCTATCTATCCATCTATCTATCTATCTATCCATCTATCCATCTATCTATCTATCTATCTATCTATCTATCTATCTATCTATCTATCTACCTATCTACCGATCTATCTATCTATCTATCTATCTATCTATCTATCTATCTATCTATCTATCAGCACAAGCGATCTCACCTCTTTTAAACTCTAGAGCTCATGCTGCTGACCTCACAGCCTTGTGGTGCACAGATGGATCATGTGCTTTTTTGAGGTTAAGTGTGTCTGTGTGTGGTTCTCAGTGATAAACAAACCAGAGATAATGCACTAATGGATGTTTGAGTCACTCTGAGGAAGTTGTCACCCTCTCACCATGCATTCTTCCTGGTGAAGGAACATTAGTGTTCTTATGTAACACTGTCAGTGATCAACTTCAGAGTTATAAGCTTATGCAGTTGTTTGTATGCAGATAGCGTGTGTTTGACTGCGTTGGCATCCAAGATGTTTCTGCCTCCGAAACACGCTTCTCAACCTTTGAATCAACACTAAGGTCTGACATCTGTTCAACATTAGCATAATGTCTTATTAAACAAGAGAAAACTAGCTTTCAGTTGATCTTCAAAGGAACCTCCTCCACTGTGTTTTGACCTATATAGCAGACCATGAAGAGAAGAAGGAAAGTAAGAAGAAGAATAAACAGGCATGAGCTGATCTACCACATGTCTCAACACCCTCCATCACACATCATGTCTCCTGGTGTATAATCCCAGCAGCTGTCCCGGGCCTCTGCAGAGGACTGCATAAAAGAGGACAGAGCACATCAAAGACAGCATGCAGCGAGACAAACCAGCCAGTTTGAGGAGAAATCAGAGAGCAAACAGAGTTGGGAGGTTTGTTTGCTGTTGACATTAGGCTCAGTGTGTATTTGGCTTTCGGCTCCAACTGCTTCCGGTCCAGTTTTGTCCTGGAAGCATCTTAATGTGCAGCCATCATCGGCTGTAATGGACAGACTGACTGGAGTCTATTCAACAAGATCTGGTTCAGTGGGAATTCTATTCTGCAGATACAAAGGCTTCTTTAGCTATCCAGCAGGGACCAATTGGGAAGTACATCAGCAGTTTTTGTGTTGTTTTTTGCCACAGTAACAACAAGACTTTAGAGCACTTTTAGTGTGTTCACTGTGTGAATAAATACAACATCCCCCTGCATTTCAATGAGGCCATTATGATCTTATCAGAAAAACACAGTCATCTTCAAAACAAGCTGAATATGCCTTATTTTGACTTTTAGCATTTATTTGACAGTCAGTGAAGAGAGAGACAGGAAACATTGAAAGAGAGAGAGATGGGTTTGATATGTAACACATGGGCCCACCAACCAATGCCATGCAGCAAGCCAGATCACACCTTCATATATTCCTTTCAGCTGCTCCACTATTCCATCATGCTACATCATCATTCTAGTTAATAAAGATTGTGAAGCCTAAAACTACACTGATGCATTCTGGGAAACAGTGCCAACAACAGCAACACATATGAATAAATATGAAGGTGATTGGTCAAACAGTGCTTGCTACAGTAGCAACACGCTGTTTGACATAACAACAGAACTTTGCTGTTGCTACTGGCTGTAGAAATCAACCCCTATCAGAGTTTATATTATCCTTATGTAGCATGACTAATTTCTCCTCTCACCACAATGTTGTGTTTAGATGGGTCATTTAGCCTTTATTCACTATATTTCTTCTAAACATATGTATTAGCACTGTTTCCCACAATGCAGGTAGATTAATGATGTTCCTGAGACGTCATACATGTTATTAATCAATTATTGGCTACAATGACGTTCTGTTGTGAAGGAACACAGTGAAATTTCCAGTCTATGTAATATCAATCATTGTAAATTGACCAGTCACTCTTGTCCCTAATCTGTACTGTCACATGATACTAATGATCAATTGTATGAAAAAGTTCAAATGATTAGACCTTACACTGAGGCACTGGGTAAGAGCACCAACATAAATGATACTGCTTAGCTTGTCACTTTTGTCCCTGGTGTTAACTACCAGTTTAAAGTGACAGAGGAGTTACTTATTAAAACAATGGTGATATTTTAAACTTATTTAACCCAGTGCTCACAAGACTTGCTGATTTTCATTGATTGTTATATTACTGTCCTTCCATTTCACCCAAGGGGTACGTAACAGTGACCAATAAAAAAAATCAAATTGAAATTGACCAGCCCCATTCTGACCAGATTGGATGCCCAGGTAATTTGAGTTTGAGACCCCTGCCATAAGGCCACCAGGGCCCCGCAACATATCATAGAGTTTACCTCACACATGTTGGTATAGATGTAGTTGGAATAGTTGTTGTGCTATCACAAGCATGGATGCAGGAGCAACAAAAGATAGTTTTTATTATCAAGATGTTTATTTTTGTTTCATGCAATCTGATTATTGTTGCATTTAAAAAATGCTCAGAGTTTATTTCATGTGCCAATATATTTCATGATTGGAGAAGTTTTGAAGTGTCCCTGGATCAAATGTGTTTTATGTTCAGTCACAGCCCTGACCCAAGAGAGCCAAGTTCAGTCCACGTACGGCAAGAAAAGTTGAAAGGTTTGGCAGGTGGAGCTGTATTCTCATTCCCCGGCATTGTTATGAATTATGCTCCTCATAATAGTTCCTGTCTTCCTGTCTGTGTCTCTTTAGTCTTTCTGTTTTCACTCTCGTGTGTCATTGCTGCGGTTGCTTTGAAGATATTTTGTGTCCAGCATGGATTTCTGTTGTTGTTTTATAAATGGCTCCATTTAGTTGACTACAATGGCTCTACAGTGCTCTAAATAGAAATATAAAATGGGTTAGGGGTTATGTTATAAAAATAATCCTAGATAAGAAATAATAATATAATAATAATAATATACACAATATTTTATTATGTAGTATTTAAAACAAAAGGGAGGGAATGACATAAAAAGTTTATTCTGCAAAGAAACAAGGAAATACAAGAATCAGAAATGTAAATAATGATCATGTGTGGACTAGTCTTTCTCTTCATCTGTCTCTCCATACATCCTCTCTTCTATTCATCCTTTACCTCCAACATGTTCCTACATTCTACCATATAGCAGCAAAGTTGATAAAACTTCAGATGTTTCTGTATTGACTGATGACATGCAATGTGTTGAAACACAAAACATATTTGCAAGTGACGTGTGTGTTGGAATAATAGACACTAGAAATCAAAGCAACCATAATACTGAACTGATGAAAGCAGAAAGTATCCACACTGCAGCTCACATGTGTACATACACCCACAGCCAGCTTGTGGAGCTGTGTTTTCATGTGGAAGCTTCCTGCAGGGCTCTGTGTGTGTGTGTGTGTGTGTGTGTGTGTGTGTGTGTGTGTGTGTGTGTGTGTGTGTGTGTGGTGGAAGGTCTGCAGGCAGGATCTAATCCTTGGTCTGGGCCCATAGCCAAACACACACACACACACACACACACACACACACACACACACACACATATTTCCTCCATAGTCCTTCACACCTTGCTTTCATTAGTAATTGGGTTGTTAACAAATCTTAAATCCTGATGTGTGCGTGTGTGTGTGTAGGTGTGTGTGTGTGTGTGGTGTTTGTGTGAATTGAATTGAATTTACAGTATAAGATTAGTCATGTTTTTAGGGGAATATCCTTCAAAGATTTTATCCTTAAGTGATAAAAATGAAAGAAAACACTTGTAGTCCCTACGGCTAATCTTGACAAGAGAGATAACTTTTGTTTTCATGTGCTTGGACAGAGGAAACCCCCCTGTGCATACTTAATCTTGTGTTGTCACATTTATTGCTTCAGACTGAATGATATCAGATCATATCTGCTTTGCAGTATGTGTTTTCCACTGCCAGATTCATCTAACAACATACGTGTCCTCCTCCTTACTCATGTCTGTTCCCACATCTGTAATCTGAAAAAAAAAAATGAAAAATTCCATTTTATACAATATGAGTTTTATTAACCTGGGTAATATTTCTATATGAATATCAAGCATTCATATTGTGTTGGATTGTAGTTCTATCAGTGTTAATAATTTGGGTTTGAGTTGATTCAGGTTTCATTAACTGACTGAAGTGTTGACCTTCAGTCACATGATACCAGGTGGTTGTAAATGGCAGAGATGGTAACTCTCTGCTCAAACATTGTGACCTCCTTGATGATGATCTCCAGTCATCCATTAACTCTGGCTGAATGACCTTTGACCCTATCTCAGTCTCAGACAGTTGATACTGTTTTCATTCATACATATTATCATAACATTTTACTCTCTAGTTTCATGGCTGACAAAAGCTGGACACAACTTGACAACAAAGAACAGAACAGACACTAAAGATTATTGTAATAAAAATAACCATCATCATCATTAAATGAGTACACCACCTCTTTGTCCAAGACCTCAACCCTAGCGTATCATCATGTTACAGCTGACAGGACAGAGGGTTTAGCCTATCTACTGCTATAAAGTGAGTGAGTGAAATAGTGAAGCTTTCTCCAGTTCATGGAGGCTTTTAAACGTTTTGTAATAGAACAGTGAAATAGGTTTTTCTAGCTGTAATCTATGTAATTTCTCCTATTCATACTGACCATTAGAATATCCCTTCATGTAACATTTTTGGGGTCCAAAATCCACAATCCTCCTTCTGTGTAAACATGGATTTAAAAGTTGATGTGAAGCTAATATGAAGCTTCAGTCAAATCTTCATCTTCTATGTCTCAACGTTACAGTGTTTTTAGTATCAAAGTCTTTGTGTTACTATACTTCCACCACAGCTCAACAGGAAACACTAAGAGGAGATTTGATGGTAAAAAGACTGTAAATGTGTCAGATATCACTTGATATGACTAACTCACACTGATGAAGCTCAATAGAAGCTGATCAGAGACTTTAAATGACTGTGTGGACTCACTGTGGATTTAGTCCTCCATCACTTCCATTGAAAGCACATGTGATGGAGATCTTTTAATAGTCAGTATGAACAGGAGGAGTGACCTCCCCACCTTTCTCTTTCATAGTGGTTTCTGTCTAGATCTCTATTTATAAAGAAAAGGCAATGATAACTAAAATGAAACAAGAACAAAATGCCACAAATGATCAGTGTTATCAGTGTGTGGCTAAAGGGCAGACAGTGATTCACGTGTTACAGGAGCAGAGAGCCTTCTACAAATGTTATGTCTGTTCACTGTGACATTGACACAGTTGGGTTAAATGTGAAAATGCAGTGAAAATGATATTGAGTATTTCACACTGTTCATGTGGAAAAACAACATTACAAGCCCATTGCTGATATTACATTTTAAGTGAGAGCATGGAAATATTGGTAACTGATTGATTTGTTCATGTGTTATACAAGAAATACTTCATGTCCATTATGTTGCAGGCTCAGGGCTAGATGACTCTACAGAATCATCATCATTATAAATAAGCTAAAAGGTGTCATAAATACAGTATAATGTCATTTAGAATTATAATTTGGTGACACGTGGTTACCATGGTAGCAAACTTAAAGACGGTGTAAAGTGAATTAAGACATTTTCTTCTAAACACATTAAATAGGTCATTTATGTATTTCTAAAAAAGGTGTAAAAAGCATTTCAACCATTTAGATTTGAATTGTGGAGCTAGGCTTCACAAACTGTGTTTCAACATTTCTGTGTTCAGGATTTAGTGGGCAAATAAACCCGCCCCTGCTGCTGTAAATACATTCAGCACACACTACTACTACTACAATCTACAGTTAGCCAGCTAGCCGCCGAGTTAGCCGCCAAGCTAGCAGCTGAGCTAGCAGCAGAAAGCTCTCAGACGTAGCGTCCATGTTTCTGGTAGAGGTGGTGACTTTGATTGACAGGTGACACTTGGTAGGGGGCGGAGTTTCAGCAGACTTGGAGGGCACTCCCACAGCGTTTGGGAGCAGAGATAGATGCAGATTTTTACACAACTTTGAAGCCTAATTTCATATATTTGGTGATTTTTTTAATCATTCAAATTTGGCAGGGTGGTTAACAACACACTTTTCTGTGGTATGTCAAACTCAGAACACATATTTGTTCTTACTTTACACGGACTTTAATAAATGTAACTGTTGTGAAATATAATACAATACCATGAGACACCTCTCATGAAATCATGAAGTGTGACTTGATGCACACACACAGTTCAGACCAGGTGATGACTATCTGCAGGGCTTTGTGATGGAGCCACAGAGGATTTGATGTGTTTGTTTTGCATGCTTATTGATCAGCTGCTGTGTTGAATGATTTGACTTTAACTGTATTTTTGACAGCAGGTCACGGCAGCAGCAGACATTAAAAGACTGGACTTGATCAGACATGCCCCATCAGATTTTAAGGTACTTTACTATTGTTATTGTGTGAGCATTAAACTATGGGGAAAAAAAGAAAATAATGTTTTCCAATGTGGCCCCCGAGGTACCTGAAGTTGCTAACTCTCTCCACTAGTGCCCCCTAGATGTAAATGACGTATGTGCCTCCTGTACCCTTCTGAAATACAACACCATCTCCTTGCTCAATATGTCAGACCTCTTACGTCTTCTCTGTTTGCTGACTCATCACTCATGGTGATCAGGCTGAAGATAGTGGTGATCAGGCCATGTTGTGGTGTTGTCTGCAAACTTAACCCTCACATATTGTTTGAGTCAAATTTGACCCTGTAAAAACACCCCAAATGTCTTTTACTCTGAAATTTAACGACTTTTCCTGAAGTGGCCCAAAATGTATTAAAAAAAAGCCATTTTAACATGTTATACTTTTGTATAGGTGATACAAATGTTTGTCCATTGAGTCTGTTCTGTGTCAAGGGATAAGGACAGTATGGAGCTGTCTGCTGCCAATCAGTCGTTGGTGAAGGGGGCGTACAGGACCCAGACGCTGTTAGACAATCTGACAAGCACTTTATTTTAAGCATACTGAGGCCCTAACTCAAACCTGAACACTTGCATATGAAAGTCTACTATTTGTTCGACAACACAGAGGTGCAAAGTAAGGTGTGTTAGTGTACCTGACCAGAGGATTAAAAAGCTCACACTGTATCATTTAACATCCATGTTTGAACTGATCCTAAATAAAGTACCTTCAAAGTAAACCACAGGTCTAAACGCCTCTAAGCTCCTCCATACTTCCCACACCTGTTAACATATGTATCTGGTTATCAACTCTTGTAAGCAGACATGTGAAAAAGTTTTGTGTTGATGGAAAAGTGTTATATAAGAGCACTGTGCCTGGTTACAGTGCTGTTGTGTAAGTCTTCCTGCTAGAAACATGATTTATCTTGAAACAATTAGTTCTCATTCAGATACTCCTAGCAACCTTTGACCTGCGGCTCCCCCCACCCTGTCCCCAAACCCCCGTCCCTCCTCTGCAGGCTGTACCACCCAGCAGTGACCCAGCTGGGGCCAGAGCAGGGTCAATACATGGGGAAAGATAATAGTCATTTCTGGTCTTATGGGCCAACATAAGCATAGAAATAAACCCAAACCCAAATGGACAGGTTAATTGGCCTAATTCTATTATTTATCCAAACAATAGATGTCATTTAGCAGAAGTATGGAGTTGATTTGATATGAAGCTTTCTCAACAGTTAATTGATCTTGGTTAAATGTTCAAAATATGGACAGAAAAAAAAACAACTTTATCTGATGAACATGCACACAGCCTTGTCTTCCACTGACTGCTTTCACTCTGTAATATTAACAGTACCTTTGGGAAGTATGGGTGAAGTTTCTTGTAAATTACCTATATTGCATTGTGGCTTACTGTTACTCTGCATGGTGTGGTTTTGCTACAGCTTTGTGTGTTCAAGCTCATGATGAAATCAGCTTTAATCACGATTCATTTTCAGTGCATCAAAACTGACTTTATTCCACCTGCAAATACAATACATATACAATATGTGATGGAAAAAACACAGCAATTACATAATAATGCTGAATAGGGCAAATTTAAGGATAAAAATGCTGATTTTCTATATATTTCTTATGGTCAACAAATGTCATATATGCAGAGCCAAACCAACGATGAATGGAGGTCTGCAACACATAGAAATAAGATACATCAGGCTTTGAATACACACACAATCATTGTAAGTGGATCAGTTCAGTGTTGGTTTGACTATACACAAACCAGACATTCACCTGCTTTATCCTTTAACACAATGACATCACATTATATAACCAGTAGACAAGTGTCGATCCATAATAATTCAATTAAAGTCATAATAACAGCAATTCACTTCATGTTGTTTTATCTGACAAAAAATTACTGATATATTTGACTTGGTAATGATTTGGTCACATTTGGACACATAAATGAAAAGATTTTGGTCATGGGTAAAAGAAATAAACGTGTACTTCCTCAAACCCAGAGATGAATAGTGGACTCCTGTAGACTTTGTGGTTGTAAAACAATGTCTCACTGTTTCTTGAATTGCTCCCAACAGACAAGAGTCATCATTCTTAGAGTTCTTTGCTGCTTGAATGTAAACAGATTTTGTCATTTTTATATTCAGGCAGTATGGTCTAGTCTTTTATACTGTTTGTTTTCTACCATTTATGTATTCCATTGTATTTCTTGTGTTTTTAAAAAAAAATTGCAACATGAAATGATACATGTCAAGAAATATTCCAGTTCTTATTTTAGTTTAAGTAATTTTTAAGAAATATAATATGTATATTTTTTTCTTCAGAAAAAAATTAAAAAATCTGCTCTTAATCAGCTGCTTTGTACAAAAAAAGGGGGTAAAAAAAACACCCACACCCACACACACAAGCACACACACAAGCACACACACACCCACACATATACACAGGCAGTGCCTCACCACATCTCTGTTTGTATGTGTTGTGAGTGGTTCTCATGGCTGTGGTTTTGTATTGTCTGGTACAGAGTGGTGCAGCCTCATTATACGTCTCTGCAGGATCCTGGCAGGGTCAGAGGTCATGTGTTGGGTGGAGCCTTTACAAGAATACATCTTTGAACATGGTTAACATCTTTGTCCAAGGTTTAAATGGCCCTCTAATTAACCTCTCCCTCTGCAGCGTGATCCTCAAGGGACAAAACAGAGCTGTGTGTGAGGAAGGCTTTGACTGATGCTGGTTTGAAGAGGATACAAAATGTTGGTATGAAGGTGCAAATGATCAAACTTCAAGCCAAAATACAAGATTTTTCAAATTTACCATTTTCAGTTGTATAATATATAATATTCAGTGTTTGTAAGTTAATATTTAGTTAAATGAACAGACTCAAATGACATCAAACGTGTTAGATGCTGCTGTATCTGTTTGTCAGAATGTGCTCTTCTTCATGTATTGAAGTAGTTTAACTAGCAGATGGAAGTGTTACGTGAGATAAAATTCCAGCTTTTGGACTCTGCATCTTGACAAAACATATGAGTGGATGTTTGCACGCTGATTTTATTAATCAACATAATTGCTGACATGTGGGGACATGGTGACACCTGTTGAGTGTAGCAGAGGGAGAAAGTGGAGCAGACTAAACACACTACTTTTAATACTGAATTTCAAGAACAAATACATTTAGCAGGAAACATGATGCTGCCAGAATCACATTTTATAACTTAACATAATGAAAAAATGTTGTTAATTTATGTAACTGGGATGTTGCACATGAATGTTGACATTATTCAACTTTTTGTGGTTGTGTTCAGACAAAAGCTTGTGGTCCTGGTTTAAAAAGTCTGCAGTGACTTGAAACATAACGTGTTAACTAACATTTAACTAAAATTACAACCTTTCATTAAGCTTAACCAAAGTGTTTTTGTTGCCTAAACCTAACCACACGCAGGATGTGAGCTTCAGTCTCTGGTGTCAACATCCTGCATTTTATACATTCACGTGATGGTGATGAGAATGATCCAGGCAGCAATTATGTTTGCCAACGCAATGTAATTAACAAAACGATTAAGTAGTAAACTTCATTTCTGAGAGACGTAGGAATAGATTCACCACTGAGTACAACACAGTGTTTATCATAGAGGCTACAGATGTGATGTATGTACTGTTTATCTCTCACATGGCAATAACTTAGGGCCAGAGCATTTTGAACCACCAAACTCAAAGTGAATAGATGTGATTGATGACAGATCCAGTATAAGTTTTCCATAATACTCATATTATTATTGTTATCTTAAAGACTGTGTAAAGTGAATTCAGACATTTTCTTCTAAACACATTAAATAGGTCATAAATGTATTTCTAAAAAAGGTGTAAAAAGTATTTCAACCATTTAGATTTGAATTGTGGAGCTAGGCTTCACAAACTGTGTTTCAACATTTCTGTGTTCAGGATTTAGTGGGCGGGTCTGATTAGCATAAACCCGCCCCTGCTGCTGTAGAGGTATAAATACATTCAGCACACACTACTACTACTACAGTCTACAGTTAGCCAGTTAGCCGAAATCCGCCTCAGACGTAGCGTCCATGTTTCTGGTAGAGGTGGTGACTTTGATTGACAGGTGACACTTGGTAGGGGGCGGGGTTTCAGCGGACTCGGAGGGCACTCCCACAGCATTTGGTAGCAGAGGAAGAGAGTTTTATACAACTTTGAAGCCTAATTTAATATATTTGGTGATTTTTATTTTTTTTTTGGTGATCATTCAAATTTGTCAGGGTGGTTAACAACACACTTTTCTGTGGTATGTCAAACTCAGAACACATATTTATTCTTACTTTACACAAACTTTAATACAATTAGTGATGGTGTTACAGTAATGTATAACAAATAATCAGACTGGCTTCATGTCAGCTTTACGCTATTTCACTGTTATGGACAAAAACATACATAATGTTTATTTATTGCAGATTTAGGTTTTCTTATAATTACTGAGATTGTACAAAGAGCTTAATTATTGTACAAATAGCCAGCAGCAGCCATACTAGTCTTGCATCAGAAGTGTAATCTCTTCTGAAATACATTCACCAGGCAGAAGACACCTTCAGTCACACACACAGGTCAGCTGACCACACACACATATTAATGATAGCAGCAATATGTGAAGGGGTGTGTATGCTGAGCCCCTTCCTTTTTTCTTCTCTTATTGTTGCTTTGTGAGTCTGTGTGTGTATCTTTAATTCATGCACATGATTGAGGCCAGCTCTGGTTGCCAGATGAGGAACATTATATTGTTACCAAACTCAGGCAATTATATCATTTCCTAGATTTACTGCAGAGAAATTGCAAGTGGATTTTCCCATGGTTTCTATTTTTTCATCCTCATCCAGGATGAAGTTGTGTCTCAGGGATAAGACACAGATGAAGCAGAGGGAGCAGGATGTTAGACAGTTTTCACACTGACATATGTTGAAAGTGGAAATAAAATGATAAACTCATCATTTAAACAGGATGTGTTGTACTGCACACGATCATGCAGTCAGACAACACACTGTGCATACTTGGCTGGTTGAATGCAAAAGAGATCATAATACTAGGATGTGGAGAGTCAGCCAGTAAGGTGAAAATTGTTTAATTTTATTATAGCTTAAAATACAGTGTGGATATTAAATAAAACTAATTTTTTCATAATGTGTGTGTGCGTGTGTGTGCGTGTGTGAGGGTTTATGCCGGACACTGGTAGCTCAAGTAGTTCTGGTTCCAATGGTGGTCAAACTGATGCTCCATTGACTTTCCAATGGTCCAGCACACTTCCTGTCCCCAGGGTCGGCCCTATTTTTACACTGATAGATGTCAGAGCACGCACCTTACAAGCAGCTACACAGCAGGTTCCAACCAGGTGGACATACAGTACATACACAACATCTGTCAAAGAGAGCACAAGGACCATTTTTTACAAGTAACATTACAAGTAACATTCACCCATTCACACAGACACTCACACACCAAGGGTGTACCAGGATACCAGGTAGGGGGCTGACACAACCTACGTGAAAAATTTGGGGTTAAGTATCTTGCCCAAGGACATTGTGACATGTGGACTGGATGACCTGACTGATGGATGATTTGCTCTATATGCTCTATATGTAACGATTTCTAATAACTAACCTTATATTCACACAAAGAAAGGTGTTTTAAATGGTTTGGATCTACTAGAAGGGCCTTACAAGAGGTTTAACAGTTTTACCTTCATGAACATACACACTGGACTGTGGTGTGTGTGTGTGTGTGTGTGTGTGTGTGTGTGTGTGTGTGTGTGTTCTGAGGGAGATATGAATTTTTTTTACCCCCTTTTTTGTAGAAAGCAGCTGATTAAGAGCAGATTTTTTTAGTTTTTCCTGAAGAAAAAAATATTCATAGTATATTTCTTAAAAATATATAATTACTTAAACTAAAATAAGTACTGGAATATTTCTTCACATGTATCAGTTCATGTTGCAATTTTTAAGAAAACATAAGAAATACAATGGAATACATAAATGGTAGAAAACAAACAGTATGAAAGACTGTAAAGGAGGAGTTCAGTTCAAGCTCATTATAGACCATACTGTACTGCCTGACTATAAAAATGACAGCATCAATTTGTGGGTTGTGAGAGGAACATCTCACAATTTCAAAAGGCAATTTGAGGGTTAAGACTTAATTTAAGTTAAGACTTGATTTAAAGGTTAAGGATAGAATTTGGTTTAAATTCAGTTAGGGTAAGGGTTGGGTTTCGGTATTTAGTTGTGATGGTTAAAGCTGTGGTCTCAGGATAAGAGGTGTTGATTATGGGTGTTGTTCTGAGATAATGTTACCAAGAATGTGTTCATTTGAGGGTAATACAGGTGATAAAAGTTCAATAATTTGCTTTTTATATCTCTTTATAACTCTTTTGTACCCCGAGCCATCAAACTGTACTTTTTAAGCAGTACAATGTTTATTTTAACTTAACATTAGGTCATATAAACCAGTCTATCAACTATTGGCTTTAGTTTTACTCTTACACCTTGTTTTATTGTCTGTTTGTTGTTCATTGCTTTATTACTTTTATGCTTATCTATCTATCTATCTATCTATCTATCTATCTATCTATCTATCTATCTATCTATCTATCTATCTATCTATCTATCTATCTATCTATCTATCTATCTATCTATCTATCTATCTATCTATCTACTCCAATATTATACATTGCAGTTTTGTTTGCACCTGCTTTCCTTCTTTCCTTCAGCAGCACTGGTGCAGCACACTGGCAGCACTACTGAAACAGTGGGTGGGCAGGTGGGAGGGGGAGAGGGGGGGGCACATCTGGAAAAAGGGGCCACATGTGCATACAGATGTTTACAAAGGAAAAACCTTCCCATGGTTTTTTTACAACACAACACACAACAATAACCATAGAATAATGAGCGAGCGTCATTCACATGGAAATGTTTTGTTATGGAACTGTCATAAAGTTTATGATGAGCTTTTCCCCCTGTGGTTCAGTAAATCATGTTACAGTAACAAAAACACAGATGAGCACCAGCGCTCCACTCATATCAGCTTTCATAGGCTGATACAGATCTTACAGATACACTCCAGGATTTCGTTAAAGGGCCCAGTGCAACCCCCCAAAGCCCAAAGCCAACATCAACAGTGAGCAGAGGAAACTTTTAGCATTTGGTAATAATTGACACTATTTAAATCAATGAGTATATCTTTAAAATGTCACCATTTGACGTCCATATGACGCACATTCATCGCCCCCCTGCACAGCATTTCAAGCCTCATGGGACAATTAAGACCAGACAATGGATGCTGAAATTGAGAAAACTTTTTTTTTTTCCTCCTAATGTTCCATCTTCACTTAACTGGCTTTTTTTCACAACAAGAGCATCACAATTTAAAAGTGAGAACACCTGGATTGTGTGTTTAGTTAAACCAGGAAGACAATAAGTGATGGTAAACAGAGGTTTAACCAACTGAGAGCAAACAAAGTAGCAGCTGTCTGTCTTTGGTGTGGGAGTGTTGTTTCAGGTATTACTGAGGTGATGAAATACAAGCCAGGAAGTGCAGTTTGAGTAATGGATGTATTAGTCTGAAGGATTATTAGACACTTAAACCCTGCACAGAGGTTTATGGGGAGGTATGAAGGCGAGGAACAACCACCACCACCTCAATCAGGAGGTGAACAGTAGAATTTTACGATTGAGTAAAAGGACTCATATTGTTTGTGTAGATGTAATGAATCTATATGAAATGAATGAGGAAGCATTTTGTTGTAAAATAAAAACGGTATCAACTAAGGTGTATTATCATTTGAAATCAATATTACTTTGTACATAATGTTACTATATTTGTTATGACTATTGTTGTTTGTTTTATTGTTTGTGTGCTTACTGATTATTTATTGTTCTTTATTCTTTCTATTGATGCTCTTCTAATTTTTACTGTCCACTTTGCAGCTGCAATAATGTCAACTTCTCCACTGTTGGACAAGGAAAATCTCATCTCATCTCATCTCATCTCATCTTATCTTATCTCCAGTCTTACAACAGACACACCAGATGTTGGCTGTAATGTCTTAATTAGCTTTTTCCCTACTATTTTTTTTTTCAAAACCAACTTCTGAAGTCATGTTCACATGTAAACTGGAAACTGATCACATTTCTATCATGCATCTGCCTCTTGTTCTGAATGTCAAATTGTACAGAGAAAAAAAGTCACAAAAATCACAATACTGTAGTGTGTTACTGTCTAAGACTCTTACACACAGCCTGGATTTAGTTCTTTGATATTAATATGATACACATGGAGTCAATCCATCATATCAAAGGTGGAGGACACTGACAAACTGATGTCAGATTTTCTAATAAAGGGTAATTATTGGTCTATCTGTCTCCAGTGAGCTATCAAGTAAAGATAGAGCAACAGTGTGTGTGGCCTCTTTGTGAAGGAGTAAACACAGCCATGTGTGTGATTTCACACCTTTCACACCTTGGAATCCAGTGTTGGGAAGACAGGGTGTCCTTTTCACCCGGCCACCCCTGGGCTCTGTGGGCCCTGCACAACGACACCTCCAACAATAGACCTGGGCCAAGAGGTCAAGGGTCAATAAGGGTCATGTGTTCAATAATCAGCTACTGCCTCTCTACAACTCTCTGGCTTTGATTTGGATTGAGAGATAAAGTGGGGGAGGGGAGGTGTGTGTGTGTGTGTGTGTGTGTGTGTGTGTGTGTGTGTGTGTGTGTGTGTGTGTGCGTGCGTGCGTGCGTGCGTGCGTGCGTGTGAGTGTGTGTGCGTGCGTGCGTGCGTGCGTGCGTGTGTGTGTGTGTGTGTGGCATAGAGAGATGTTCAAACATGGCCAGATGAATGGAAAAACGATAAAAGGCGGATGTGAGGGAGTGTGGGGGGGGGGGGGGGGGGGGTCAAAGGGGAGGTGGGGGGCGACAGGGATCAGTGCTGCATGAACACAGGACCACAGTCAGAGGGTAATCAATCCATCAACCAGCCTATCAAGACATCAGTCAATACAGACACAATTCAATGTTTAGCTATCAATCAGTGGTCAATAAATCACTCATGCAAACACATCCATGTTGTTTGGACTACATGGATTACAGCAGCCTGTTGAAATGCTCTGAACAGTTAAATTGAACATCTCCAGCTTAACAAACACATTAAACTGCTGTCAGAACTCTTAGTATACAGCTTAAAGGATCACTTGACCAAAAAAAAGGTTTTGAGGTATCTGTAAAAACAATTACAACAACTACAATACAACCCAAAAATGGGTGATGACGCACTCATTCTGAATGAAAAATACTGCCAACACTTTTTCACAGGAACTATTTCTTCAGTAGTTCCGAATGTTTGGAAAACTTTTGCCATTACAAACTTCCATTGTATTGGAGTTGACAATCATCAAGCATAAGGTTCACCATATTCACCACATTTGTTGATCAGAATGAAACACATAGTACAGCTGAGGCAAAAAAAATGTTTTGACCTGCTGTATGTAAAGTGTAGAACTTATCCTCTGGAAACCATGAATGTCTCAACCAGCTGGACCAAAGTGATGGACTGGCCAAAAATGTTCCTCCTTAGAGCTCTGAAGCTAGTGTGGCTAAAGGCTGATTTATACTCTGCGTTGGAGCGACGACGTTGCTACACCGTCGGAGCGACACTGTTGTCCTTTCGAAGTTCTGCGTCGAGGGAACGTGTTGCTAGGGAGTGTGACTGTGTGTGTGTGTGTGTGTGTGTGTGGTTTCAGAGGAGTCTCTATCTGTATCCTTGTTTATCTTCCGGTCACAGTAGCATGTAGCATTGCGCTATGTGCTCTAATAACAGAAAACACATACCTTCTGTTCATTATTAATAAATAAAGCAACTGCCGGAGGAACTGATGCTTTGACCGGACCAATCACAGCCCTTGTGGTCCACGTTGCTGTGATGCGTAGTTAGGATTTTTTGGGGGTGCACACAGAAGTATAAATCAGCCTTAACATGTGAGCTAAGCAGGATATGTTGAGTCAGGATGATTACACACAGTCTACACAGGAGGGACATCCATACAGATATCTGCTGCATCTGATTTATCACCACAGACTAAACATTGTGGCACAGAAAACTGGAACTTCCTGTCTGGGGAAAGCAAGTGTAATGCTGTCTGATCAGACTATCAGAGACTATAAACAGAAAGACAGAGACATGGAGAGAAAGAGAGAGAGTTTAACAGACACATTACAAAGTTATGTTAGTGGAGCTAACCAATGCAATATTATTAAATGGTAAATAGACTGTACTTATATAGTGCTTCTCTAGTCTTTTTGAACACTCAAAGCTCTTTTACACTACATGTCTCATTCACCCATTCACACACATTCATACACTGATGACAGGAGCTACCACACAGAGTACCAACCTGCTCATCAGGAGGAAACTAACCATTCATACACATTCATACACTGTTGGTGCAGCATTGGGAGCAATTCAGGGTTTAGCATCTTGCCCAAGGACACATCAACATGTGGACTGGAGGAACCGGGAATCAAACTACCAATCTTTGGAGTGGTGGACGGCTGCTCTACCTCCTGAGCCAGAGCTGTCCCTAAACTGTCCCTAAACTGTGGATGAATACTTCAAGGGTGGACAATCAAAAACTGAAGCTGCTGTGCTGCTTTCACTAAGCAGACTGTGGAGACAAGGTGTTAAAAAAAAGTTCCTTGCAGCTTTTTATGGGAGGGATGAGATTGAAAGTCACTTTGGATTGAAATGGATGTAAGGTAATGTAATGTTTTTATGTAGCTTTAGTAAGGGAGGTGCCTTCATCCTTTCAACACTGACTACATGATGAATGTAGTGTGTGTGTGTGTGTGTGTGTGTGTGTGTGTGTGTGTGTGTGTGTGTGTGTGTGTGTGTGTGTGTGTGTGTTTACTTGTATGTCTGCTAGTAGCATTACTCACTCTGAGGACAAACGGCTGGTGAGACGACACACACACGTGTTGAGAGTTTGAGGTCAGCTGTGCTAAACCTCCTGCTACCAACAGCTGACTCCCACAGGCTGATTTCAATTGAACAATAATCCACTTTATTATCTGATAAATGTATAGAAAGCTTTTTTTTTTTTTTTTTAAACATGCACAGTTGTGATATTAAATCACAATCACAGGGGAAATGAAAAGCAGAGGGTGGTCCGGCTGTGATTTGGCTGTGAAGTGATGAGGTGTGTCTCATGCACTTGGGTCTCGTATGTGTTCCTGTGCATGTTCTTTAGAGGTGTGTGTGTGTGTGTGTGTGTGTGTGTGTGTGTGTGTGTGTGTGTGTGTGTGTGTGTGTGTGTGTGTGTGTGCGTGTGTTTGTGCTCACATATGTTGTCACTGTTGCTTACGCATGTTGCAGCATGCCTGTGCAGGGTCCAGCTGCACTCTGCTCCCAGCAGATAAAGGCCACCCTGTGTCTCTGACATGGGAGGACTTGGGTGGACCCAGTTGTTCAGGATTATGGTGTTCCAGTAAAAACCTCGTGGGCTCTGTCATGAAACTCTTGTCTGGCTTAGTTCATCTGCAGGATACATCACAGTCAAAATTACACTGCATCTCTGCTGTTATGCAACCAATGCGAGTAAAGACATATATCTGGGTGACAGTGTATATGTTCCTCCAGCTGTAGAAGCAATCATAGGAGAATGATGAACTGTCCCCACAGTTCAGTTGAGAGACCTTTTCCCCAGTTCTTTAGGCTACAGGGCTGTAGGTCAACCTGTAAGCTTGTTGCAGCAGGCTTGAGAACACACTGTATGCTGTCATGCCCAGTCAGTCCCAACATATTAGCTCAGGCTCTGTATTTTTATACTTCTGATTTCACATGAAATGCGCTACACTTTTTCTTTTGGTTTCTTCCTGTTTGTAGCTTTGATGTTTTGCATCTGTGTGTCACATTTTGTAAACAGGACGCACATGATAAGAACTGTGATGCATTAGCAAGGCAACATTAAAAAGTCAGAGACTGATTAAGAATCTGATTGAAATGAAGCAATAACTTAATGAAAAATGTGATTCAGAGAAGTGTTTTATGGGATCAACACTATTATGTTTATATTAGTAATGATTGGTAATCAGTTCTGCCAAAGAAAAATGTCAATGGTTCCCAAACATGGGGGGGGGGGGGGGGGGTCATTAATTTAAACAGGTGGCAAAACGCAAGAAAGATAACAAACTAAAGCAATGAGGAAATGAATGTGCCTGATTAAACAAACCACATCACACAGTTTATGACTGAAGCAGAAATAATATAAATAAACAATAACATCAATATGAAACACATTAGCCTAGAAAAAAAGAGAATAACTACTAATTATGTTTTCCAACAATAACATTTAAATGAGACACATCTGCAGATTGCTGGTAGCTGGCATGCATACACTACTAGAAAAGTTGTGTCAGCAGAAGAAGGAAGAGGAGCTTTAAGCCTCAATTCAAAGTTTATGAGAGACAAGTTTCTGCCTTGCATTTCAAATCATTGCTGGAGGGAAGCCATTTGTTTCACTAGAGTCACGCTGTGAAAAGGAGTATGATTATGACTTATTGGAGAATGAACGAGTGCTCTGATGCTGACATGAGCCACCTAAGGTCAAATAAAGAAGAAGAATACTGATTTGTGATATTGGACCATAGACAACTCTATTCTGGTTAACAAGAAAGCAAAATACCATTTTAAGAGCAAGTTGTAAAGGAGGATATTAGTTTGTATTCTTTTTGTATCTTGTATCAAATGACATCAAATGTATTTATAGGCACATTTAAGACAACAGCAGTTGACCAAAGTGGTGAACAATCAACAACGTAAAAGTAACACAGCAACACAGAAAAGACAAATATCATTCTGAGTTAAAAGCCAAAGAATAAAAATGAGTTTTAAGATGGGATTTAAAAGTAGGCAGTGAGTCTGACATGCAGAGGCAGCTCCTTCCACACTTTTGGGTCTACTATTAAAAAAGCCTGGTCTCCCCTAAAATCAACTGGTCAGCAGACCTGAGAGCTCTTGATGGTACATGTGCCAGTAAAAGATCACATATAGTGTTACTCTTGTATGCAACAGTAACACTATATGTGAAGAAATGTGAGTTAAATATCATGATATTAATCAGTCATTGACTGAGTTATTAGAAATCAGTAGGATATTTTGAGTAAAACTGTTAAACCTTTCTCACAAGATTGTTTTTGCAATGTAACAATTATTGAGTATAATTGGCTGCTTCAATCATATTTCACTCGACAGAGGTTGCTGAGCCTTTTAAAGTCAGAAAAAAGGCAGGAGACATGACAGAACAAATATGATGCTGCTGTGGCTCAGGAGGTAGAGCAGGTCGTCTACGAATAGGAAGATAGACTGATTCCTAGTTCCTCCAGTCTACATATCCATGTGTCCTTTGGCAAGATACTTAACCCAAATTTGCAAATGGTGTATGAATGGTTAGTTTCCTCCTGATGAGCAGGTTGGTACTCTGTGTGTTAGCTCCTATCATCAGTGTATGAATGTGTGTGAATGAGTGAATGTGACATGTAGTGTAAAAGTGCTTTGAGTGTTCAAAAAGACTAGAACAGTGCTGTATACGTACAGTCTATTTACCATAATATTGCATTGGTTAGCTTAACTAACTTTGTAATGTGTCTGTTAAACTCTCTCTTTCTCTCCATGTCTCTGTCTCTCTGTTTTCCTTCTGATAGTCTGATCAGACAGTGTCACATCTGCTTTCCCCAGATGTGAAGTTGCAGTTTTATGTGCCACAATGTTTAGTCTGTGGTGATAAATCAGATGCAGCAGATATCTGTATGGATTTCCCTCCTCTCATATTTTACTCCTCTAAACAGGAACATACATATTACATGAGCCCAAACACACGCACTTTCCACTGGTGCAGCTTTTCTTCTTTTTTACTGGCGCTAAGGGCCCACAAATCCTTCCTAAATATCCACCATAGAGGCATATCTGCTCTGGAGTCCACTGTCAATATATCAGCAGAGCCTTTTGAGTCTTTAGTGTGCAGTAACTAACTTTATCCTGTTCTTTATCCTTTTTTCATCTGCACAAAAGAAATTGAAAAATGTGCATAAAAAGATACATGCCGTTTTAATGAAATGAGTTAACTATGGCCACAGAAAAACTGAAAGTCATGATTCATTTGAAAGTTTTATGGCAGAGAGATTGGAGTTAGGAAGCACAGAGTGGGAACTTGTCCACATTCTATATGAAGTATGTTAGTCAATCTATTCAGGCTAAAGGTTTGGGTACTCCTGCAGATTTGCAATCATTTTGGCATTGTGACAGATATTGAAGGCATTTCTATAGATAATTGCATTGTATGGTTGAGATTTAAAACAATACTATGATGCTGAGATTCTAACTTATCCAGCCTTGTTATATACATTAACGTCTGTGTAAAGTAAGAATAAATGTGTGTTCTGAGTTTGACATACCACAGAAAAGTGTGTTGTTAACCACCCTGCCAAATTTGAATGATTAAAAAAATCACCAAATATATGAAATTAGGCTTCAAAGTTGTGTAAAATTCAGCCTCTTTCTCTGCTACCAAACGCTGTGGGAGTGCCCTCCGAGTTCGCTGAAACCCCGCCCCCTACCAAGTGTCACCTGTCAATCAAAGTCACCACCTCTACCAGAAACATGGACGCTACGTCTGAGAGTTTTCTGCTGCTAACTCAGCTGCTAGCTCGTTGGCCAACTCGGCTGCTAGCTCGGCGGCTAACTCAGCTAACTGGCTAACTGTAGACTGTAGTAGTAGTAGTGTGTGCTGAATGTATAATGAATTTATACCTCTACAGCAGCAGGGGCGGGTTTATGCTAATCATTTTCAGACCCGCCCACTAAATCCTGAACACAGAAATGTTGAAACACAGTTTGTGAAGCCTAGCTCCACAATTCAAATCTAAATGGTTGAAATGCTTTTTACACCTTTTTTAGAAATACATTTATGACCTATTTAATGTGTTTAGAAGAAAATGTCTGAATTCACTTTACACGATCTTTAAGGCCACACTACTTCTCATATTTGATAGTAGTAGTCAGGTTCTGTTGACAGGTATGAGCAGGGTTCGTGTCTCAGTTTCAGCCCAGCACAGATTGCTGTTGAGCCTGTAGACTTGACATAATCTCCTCATGTGGGAAGAAAAAAAAAAGTTGAGATGGACTCATTCCAAACAGGAAACTTAAGTCTCAATGCCAGAAACCACATGCACAGCTGAAGCCAGCGCTGTTCCATCTCCCATGGGTAAAAGGGATTTGGGACATCACACAGTTATTTTCACTGATCTAATCCTCCTAACAACATAAAGTCTGAAGCTAACAGCAGCTGACAGGAGTAAAATACAGACTTGTCTATAAAGCTTTAAGTGGATTGAATTCATTGATTAAACAGGAAAGCATTGCATGAGAGTTATATGATCTCCTTCTCTACACACTCATGATGAATATATGAAGTTTTCTGTTTATTGAAAGTGTGGTCATGTTGCACGCTCTCTCTCTCTCTCCCTCTGTTACTCAACTTCTCAAAAATTGTGTAATTCAGTCTAGTCACACTCTCTCTTACGCTCAGTAACACGCACACTTAGCTGCCCACTAATGCACAGCGTAGCTTGATGAAGCCAGACTGACGTAGGGAGGAAGTAGGGGGGAAAGTGGTGAGTCACAACTGGTTAGGGAGACTTTCTCTGGCCACCAGCTGCATTAAGAATCCCCTCGTCAGGTCGGCCCAGCTGCCAAAGAGAGGGAACCACATCAGCTCAGTATCCCACCAAAGGGGAAGACCTCCCCACAAGAAGCAACAGCTGGGTGGGGGTGGGGGAGGATGTGGGGGGTTTGGAATGGAGTGAATCAAACTAATTTACTCCATGTACAACATTTGCCATTTCAAACTTTTTTTAAAATTTATTTCAAACTAATATTTTATGACATTTTATGGTGGTATTAATTTTCTCTAAATTTGATTTTTTTGACATTTATACTAGACTGGTATTGTTATTATTGTCTAAAGCATTAAACAGCATTTCAGACTGTCATATTTTAAAATTTTCCTAGTCTGTTTGAGTTCCCAAACAGACTATTTTAATTTGGAGAAAATGTGTGGATTTAGGGGAACTATGTGGAGCTAAATCTGGACTAGTTTTTTAAATCAGAAGCAGCCGATACAGAAAAATGCATTACTCACAGCAAAAATGGGTTCATTTGTTTGCTTTGTTGGTTGTTTATAAGATACTTTTTTTGGTTCACTTGGAATCTTAAAATATAAATGAACAACTCATAAAGCAGTGACGATGATGTTTGTGTTAACCATTCACTCTCCTTTTAGCTCTGGTTTAGTCTCCACCATCTCCTTAGAAAATATTTAAAATAAACAAACAAACAAACAAACAAAAAAAAATATATATATATATATATAGAGAGAGAGAGCTAAATTAAGCTTTATTGAGTTAAATTCTTCATAATATTCACCAGCTGGACTCTATAACTGTGTGTGTGCTGTGCTGGGCAGGTAGTGTATAATGAATTGTAAATGTACTTATATAGCACTTTCTGACCACTCAAAGCTCTTTTACACTACATGTCAGATTCATCCATTCACACACATTCACACACATTCATACACTGATGACAGGAGCTACATTCACACACCATTTGTGCAGTTGTGGATTGGAGGAGCTGGGAATCGAGTGCTCTACCTCCTGAGCCCCAGCTATGATGTCAGAGCTTTTTCCCATACCTGGAAGCCAGTCATGGAACCAAAACAATGAGCTAGAGTAGAAGAGGCACACTTTAGTGGCAGAAAGAAGCAATGTTCCACTATGTCAACTGTCTTTTAGTGTTATACACATATATAAGACGTATCTCCGATAGAGAGTTTTACTCAACTCTCACAAGTTCCACTTCTGTTGACTCATCAAGCTAGAGGTTTACATGTTGCGGTATTCACACTGCTAACATACTCTCATTTTACAAACCTGGAGGTTTCTGAGAAACCAAGCTACAGGTTTACATGAGCTAACACGTAAACATGTTGCTCCATCATGTCCTGTCTAAACAGAGCTCTGCCAACACAAATCATGTACTGTAGCTGTCCACATTTACATAGCCAGTCTGTGGTACTGTAGGTACTTGGACCACATGCTGACCTCATAAAAGCACACAGAGAGAGACTAAATGAGAGCCTGTCAACACTTGACTTACAATAGTAGGCAAACTGGAGCAGAAAAGGCAGGCACAGACTGAAGTTTGTCTTAAGGTCAAGTGTTTAGTGTATTTCTGTAGGCTGACAGGTCTCTACTCAAAGCAGTTTGATGCTGAATCGCATGTATATTTAAACAGCTGATGATGTTGTCAGTGGTGCGACTACTCAAACAGTAATACTGTGGTCAAAGATATGCTATAACCTAATTGTGATGTAATTCAAGCAAAACTGGCATTCACCTTAAAAGGCATGCTACAAATAGACCAAAACTCCTATTTATATTCTGAGCAGTAATGCCTCATTTATTTCACTGTAAACCACAGTTAGCAGTGTTATCTTGCAGCATGAAGCACAAAAAAGGTGTGAAAATCAGTTTCAAAATAGTGGTATTTTTTTGAAAGAAAGTAGAACTAGCATACAGAACAAATGACGGTGAAGTTAGTTTTTAGCTCGGCTCACTCCATCAATAATTTACTTGGTATTTGCTTTTAGTGTGAAGATAAAAGGTACTTCCAGGCTTTGTGTGTGTGTGTATATGTGTGTGTGTGTGTGTGTGTGTGTGTGTGTGTGTGTGTGTGAGGCCAATTGTAATGACCTAATTGAGCTGGTCCTTCTCTCTCACTTGCAGGCTGATGTGGATTGAACAGGAACAGGAACTAGCAGCTCTACCATTGCAGTGGAAATCAGATCCTTTTCTAAATGTGACAGAAGAAAGTATGAACATGTAATTGTTGCTGCTGGGTTTTTCTGGTCAATATAAAAAACAGTAATACATTTTTCAGTCATCTTGGTAATGGAATATCTAAAATTGAAGTGTGTTATAATAAGGTCAGCCAGCATTTCTTACTGAGTGTTTACTTTTTATTCGGTCACATAAAAAAACATATTTTATTTTATAAAATATTTTATGACAGAAGAAAGTGAAATTGTTTCGAGCTTATCATTACCACAAAATGTCCAGCTGCAGGAGTTCAAATGAGTTAACACATTTCAGTGTGAGAAAGCAGCCAGCAGCACTGTAAGTAAATGATCAAAGCACTTTACTGCTGTAAAATGTTTATGGGTAATCTCAATGTATGACGCAAAGATGAAGATTAACATAATGTTAACCAAATTTAGGAAAAGTTCACTTGGCTGTGTGCTACTTACTTACGAGTTACTATCCTTTATTTTGGCTTTTTATCAAACTCAAAATGTGTTTTTCATAGAACAAAGATTCTTTTCCTGTTGAGGTTTTTAACACCTTACTCAAACAGACCTGGATGTTTCTGGAAGCTCCACAGGCCTTAGGTTGTTCTTGTGAATGAAAGATATTGTTGTAATCTGACATTACTGTAAGCAACTTTGTGGATATTAAGTCTTTGTGACAGCTGTTGTGAAATGGGTAACACTGATTTATAGTGTCAAACATGTTCCAGATATTTTCCAGTTAAGATGCTGTTAGTTTCACAGGAACATTACAAGAGACAACATGAATATGAAACCTGACAGAATATGAAACTTCCAGGTGAACATGTATTGTCTTAACCCTGAAGACGTGGAATTTAATACACGACCCATAATTCATATCAGCTAATATTGTTTTCAAAAGTGTTGTGAAAGAGATTAGAATGGCAGGGAAAGGGTTCACTGAACAATATCTGGTGTGATATTCACTTTCACTTTGGATATAGAGGCAAAGAAGAGAAACTCAAAGATCACTCATTAGGGAGAATGGAGCAAAGACAAAGCAACAAAAAATCAGACCCACTGGAACTGTCAGAAGCAGGACCTGAGGTGAGATCCTTTATATAAACATGCAGAGACCATGTGAATTGTGATTTACCACTAATCAGAAAACCTGTTTGTCTTGCAGGTGTGACAGCTAAGTCTTATCAAACTTATTGGAATCACACATCACCATACACTGTCAACACACTCTGATTTCACTGTTTGCCCAATAAATGGAAGAATACAGACACATGTGCATAATACAAAGCAGCTGGCTTCTGGTAACAGGTCATGGTGAATGATTATAATAAATAATAATCTGCTGTCTGCTTATTACTGTTAACTGGAGGATGGTGCCTGTAGAACAGTTGTATAAAAGCCATATCACACTGGAGATCATGGTGTTGTACTGAATATCAGCTGTGGTTATCTTCCACACTCAGCCTCATGCCTCCGACCAAATCACAGCTGTGCTGATATGCGGCAGATAACAGCCCTCCGTCTTGCGTGATATTGCTTCAATATAAATGCAATACCAATCAAACGTCCCATTCACTTGATTAAGAGAGAGAGTTCAAACTTTTGATTGGTACTACATATATAGAATTTCAATCTGTTAAATACCAGAGACCTTAGAATTCAATTTTAAAATGCCTTGAAAACCAAAACACAATATAATCCCACATTACTGTCATGTGACATATTAAATAATCAAATAATAGTACTATAACATTTAAATCCATTATATGTTACATTTACTACAGCTAACATTTGACATATTTAGCCTTATTCTTTGTTTTCAAGTATCCTTATCTAAATGAATCACACAATGTAAATACATTGTGGCCACTGTGTGACCTATGAGTAGGATTTGTGACATCACAGCTATTGTGGTGCCAAGTGTGATATAGAGATTTGAAACTTCCAGCACACAGCCACTGAGAATGTTCTTTTCAGTGAAGTAGGAGACATAAAAAATATTCACATATTATTCATAATGTTGGCCAAGTTACTGATTATTAGTCATTATTTGCAGTAACCAATTATTTCTCTCAAAAAAGTGATTGAATTATTTTACAAAATTGCTGCACATAAAAAATAATTAGATACTATGTAAAGTAGCTTTTGTGTTACTTTTAACCTCTTAATACACGCCCCTATTTTTATGTTTGCCTAAACGACATGTCCAAGTTGTGAGCAGCACAGATCCCACATAGTTTGAGACTCAGAGATGTGTCTGGTATCATTGGAAAGGAAACACTCTCAGGATTCTTGTAAAAGTGTCTGTGTGATTCTGTGACTTACTGACAAAGAGTGGCAGAGGTTACAATGATGGGGTTGTTTACTCGCCCATAGGTTTGCCTATACAATGACATGTGTACAGACATTCAGGGACCTCTCAGCAGGATATAGACACAATGAGGCCACAGCCACAGGTCTTGGCTCCATGCAGTTCAAATTTGGAGTCAAAAGACCAAAAAATGAATTATTTTTCAACAGGTATGTCCATGAAAAAACAGTTCGCTCCACTGAAAAAAGCATGCGCTGCTGTGTGTGCGGGGCGGGCGCACGGAAACTGGAGCGTAAGGGCCCATTTATGCTCAGCGTACGTACGAAAATGTATACGTCCGTTTCAAACGATGTTACCCTCACTGCTCACATACTTCCGTGCGTCCTTTACGTTGGCATGGATGTTAACCATAGACTGTATAAAAGAAATGGGCGTAACAGCCGTGACGTCACCCATTGGTTTGTGGACTGCTGCTCGGAAGCCAATAGTTTCGAATCTAGGCATGGGCAGAGCCATGCGTGGAGCCAATGGCGGAGCGGGGAGTTTGCTATGGTTGCGAGGACTGGATCTCGAGGACATTGGTCAATCAACCTGTCAATCACGACGTAGCCACGCCCTAATGCATACCGTACTTTATCATCAAATATAAAATCAGGGAGGCCAAAATTTCACAAATGAACATCATACTGCATTGAAGAAGGCTTTAAACTTGTGATTGAGACCATAAACACATTTTGAAAGCGTTTACTGAGGTTAGAAATCAAGTGAGAAGTTGTTGAATTCTCCATTGACTTGTGTAGAGACGGAAGTCCTTTGACACCAAAATGGTCGCCCCCTGGTGGCCTTTTGCTAGAATGCACTTCTAAGTTACTTCCGAGTTGGCCTCATTTCAGGGGACTGGAACTCCCCGCCTGATGTTAACCAATACATCCACCAGGGGGCAGCACAGAGTCAAAAGTTTCTGACAACAACAAACTCAAAAACAAACATGCCGACTGTGAAGGAGATATTGATAATGTTCCTCTTGCATAAAAGACAAAAACCATATGTTTAAAGTTTCTAACCAACTCACACAACCTTTCCTCAAAAAGTTCCGCCATTGTTATTTCTTCTTTGTGTCTCACTAGAGCTACGTATCGAATAGTCCACATGTCGATGTGTTCTTGGGCAAGACACTTAATTGACACAAATTGCTCCGCCAACGGTGTATGAATGAGAATGAATGGTTAAAATTCCCCCTGATGAGCAGGTTAGCACCCTGTGTGGTAGCCCCTGTCATCAGTGTATGAATGTGTGTGAATGGGTTAATGACATGTAATGTAAAGCGCTTTAAATGGGCGTAAAGACTAGAAAGGCGCTATATAAGTACAGTCCATTTACCATTTAGTGACAGCAACACTGCCCCCACGGTTTCCAGTAGTACTGCGCCATTTGGTCCATATCCGTAAGCTTTATGGAAACGTGCAGAAATACGGACGAAATGAACACAGAGCTTGGACAGAAGGCTCCGTTCGTATCCGTATTTAACGTTGAGCATAAATGGGCCTTAAGTCGAGATTAATGCCATTTGTTTATGGACAACCAAACCTGATAGCGTAGTGGTATACACTGTTGGAAACCTCAGACTATTGGCTAAAAGGTTATCAACTACATTTCACTGAAAATTTCCATTGGCTGGAACAGCTGTCAATCAAACCCACGTTGTCCTCATTGGCTTTGGAGGCCTGTACTGCCTCATCCTAAGCACTGATTGGCTGGTGTGTGGTGTCGTATGAAACAGGAGGAGCTCACGGACGTAAACAAAACAGTCACGTATCCCACAGATGCACGTGTATGTCAGGAAATGACGTAAAAGGGACGTGTTGGACTAAATACATGGACATATTGAGGAAAGTATTTCGGTTAGAAGGAAACGGATTTCATATTTCACAAGAATGGATACTTGGTGAGCTGTACAGAAAGTCCTGTGTCATAAGATCATCGTTAGATGATCGCAATCTAAGCTTTCTAACAATGTACGGCATGAATATATATGTTTAAGGGTTGGTGTTTAAAACATTCAGAAGAATTTGTCGCTACCTCTCAACCTCTGACCCATCCCGTCGACTGAACAGCGTAGTCTAACTGGAGTTCAGTCTCCGTTTAGTTCCGTTTAGTTTTCCCCACAAACCCAAATCAGTTCAGTTCAATCCAGTTTAACAAACACGACTCAAGAGTCCAGTCTGTGTTTGACTGCAGATCCACAACTCAGCAATGGTAGTTCACTAACAGGTATTATTTACAATATATAACATTAGAACTCCAGAGACAAGCCTTATGTTTACTAGCAGTTGGCTACAATGATGTTGGAGCTCTGAGACAGTAAGGTCAGATGATGTTTGTGTTGTGGCAGCCCATTACAAATCTCAGTAATTGTAATTGCGTTAATCAATTTGAAAAAGTTATTTTGTAATGCATTATTCCCAATATTGCTCTTTCAGTGAGGGAGAAAGAACATATCATTAATAAGAGTAGATATTCAAACTAGGTCATTGAACTCATCAGACTCAAATGCATTTGTATTTTTTTATATTTCTCCTGCCATGTCCTTGTCACTGATTGGATTCTTTTAGAACTCCCTAAAGGTGCAGCAATTGTATAATCATTTGCTTCATTGAGTGTTTGTGACTGAACTGTGTTTTATATTAAACTGATGGGTTACACACTCCTTTACGCACTGACTAATTCAGTTGACTTAAGACCAAACATAATGTGGTAAAACTGAATTGCTGTTTTTTTAAAATAAAGTAGTGGAAAGTAGTGAAAAGTCAATTCCTGCAGTGACTGACTAGGATGCAGCATCATGGAGACTTTGGCCTCGCTGTGTACTGAGGATAATGTGTGCTGTGTTGTAATAATGGATAATCCCAGTCCGTCATGCTGGTGACATTTTGACCAGTCTTATTCCCACTCTGCTTCAGTGCGTCACAACTATTTGACTTGTTATGTTAAACAGGGACATGCTGCTCCAAGCGACCTCAGACACTGTCACTGTAAATGAAACACACCGAGCTGGAGCCAGTACTGGTTTGGAGCTGGTGCTAGAGACAGTGCTCAGTTGGTGCTAACCTGAGCACCTCTTACGAACCTGTTGCTTTTCCACCAGCAAGGGGCCACGGGGTTTCGTCAATGTATAACGTAGCCAGCGACCGCCTTTGAAGCACTTCCATGATTCACCATTGAGAGGCAGCAACATGATGCAAAGCCTCTAGCCTGCGGGAAACGAAGAAGAAGAAGAAGAAGAAGAAGAAGAAGACAGCTCTGGCAAAACATGATAAAAATAGTACTTTTAATCAAACTTTTAATGTTTAACCCTCTGTAAATGACAGTTAGCCACGCTAGGGGATCATCCCTATGTTCCCCAGGTCGTATGTTCCCCGGGTCCTATGTTCCCCGCTTTGTATGTGACCGGGGAACATAGGGGTGATCCCGTCTACAGTTAGCCAGTTAGCTGAGTTAGCCGCCGAGTTAGCCACTGACTTAGCCGCTGAGTTAGCAGCCGAGTTAGCAGATGAGTTAGCCGCCGAGTTAGCCGCCGAGTTAGCCGCCGAGTTAGCCGCTGAGCTAACAGTGGAGTTAGCTGCTGAGCTAGCAACCAAGTTAGCCGCGATCGGGGAACATAGGACCCGGGAAACATAGGTACGCCCACGCTAGTCAGCTACTGAACATTAGCCCCGCTAGCTGGCTAATAAACGCTAACCCCGTTAGTCTGCTAATAAATGTTAGCCCCGCTAGCCAGCTAATAAACGTTAACCCCGCTAGCCGGCTAATAAATGTTAGCCCCGCCCCCAGCCCGCTGACGTAATCAGTTCTAGCTTTAGACCAGCAAAGAGTTGGTGCTCGCTCTGGCACCTGTTCTGAGGCTCGGGGCTGGAGCTTTGGCGGTGGAAAAGCAAAGAACCGGTGCTTAGTCAGGCTCTGGCTTCGAACCAGCTCCAGCTCGGTGGAAAAGGGATAATACAGTATGAATGTTTGGCTGCCTTACATCCATATCAGCATGGGTCATGGTGTTGACATTGTTAATCAGGGTGACCCACTACTGTCAAAATGTAGTTTATTTAATCATCTATCCTTAAAATGTATTGAGTTAGAATTTCCACGTCCCATAAATGGTCTTCTCCTCGAGGAATCTAAAACGAGTCTATTCACTCAAGTTTTTGTCCAGTTTTGGTTTCCTCCCTTCCCCTGATAATACATCCGCTCATGAGTCCATAGAAGTTAAGTACATACATATGTACGTACACATGTGCTGAAACATATGCACACACACACACATGCACACTAGGACCCACACACACACACACACACACACACACACACACACTACACAGACGTATGAAAATGCCTCATGTTGCGTCCTCAGCAGGCTCCATAAATTCCCCAGGTGTGAAAACATTTCCCATCCTGATTCCGAGAGTTTAGGCGCCAGCTGTCCCAGGGGACACAGGGCCATGCAGCACAGATGGATACACCAAGACAACCCCTCCCCTTTACCCTTTACCTCCACCCTTTACCACAGATGGTCTGCCTCTTACCCCATGCTGGGTCCTCAAATGAACCTGTACTAGAGACCAGCAACTCGGTGAATAGATGATCAAAAACTCCTTTACATGAGATTAACCCTTTACATGACCTGAATGTGATGGCAATTTAGCAATAAATTAGCTATAAATGTCATTTTTACATATAATATGTATATAACATTAATACTAGCAGTTTCTTTCTTATGAGCACTGTAACAAATGAGTCATTTAATTATATTTTTATCAGTTTAACCACAAATATTGTTGACCTGGACAATGGTAGCCTGACAATACATTCACAGATAAGAAGTGTAAGATTTGACACAATTTTAGTTTAAAACGGTTAAAAATTAACAAAAATGATCATGACAATGTGAAGAAATAAGAGTTTTAACATTATGTCAATGTATGTATTGTTTTATCCTGTAATATAAAAGCAACGCCTCACATTCGCCTTAATATCACAACCAAACGAAAGAGGAAAACAATCTCATATTTGAATTCTTTGAAAATGGAATAAAAGATACGAACATCTGTTATTTACAATTTTTAGAAGAGTGCAAATAACTCAACACAAAATCCTTAAAACCAAAACTCATTACAGCTCATAACAAACACAAACCAACATAGTTTCTTATTTCATGAATCACATTCTGTGGGAATATACCTCAGCTAGTCTAGTTGTTTTTTATTGACTAGGCTCACAGTGGTCAGTAATAAAAGGTTCAACTGTAACATTTAAGTAGAGTATTTATAAAAGACACCTACATTTAAAAGCACAAAAGCATCACTCACATTTCCTCAGTATACTTAAAATGAAGTGCTTTGTGAATCATTTTCTGTGAAACACAGTGGGCGATAAATTCAACAGAATAATGAATCACTGAGGTAATTCAGCCCTAACAAAGATGTTGTAAAGAATAAATGTTAGCACAGGATCCAGTAAGTACATTTTGATTAAAAGAATTAATTTCTGGACAGATATGAAGTGTGGAGAATGTAAAACGTACACATCAATAATAAATAATAATATTGCACATTTTCATGATAGCTGCCTGATTACAGATGAGAGAGCATTTAGTTTAGCAGTGTGATGGATTAGGGTTAGGGTAGAAGCTGTTACTGAACCTAGCAGAGCTGCTATGCAGGCTGCTGGGAGAACAGTGACAGGATGCTGCTTGCTTTGGCCAGCAGAGGCTTTTGGGCCATGTTCTCTAAAGGTGGCAGTGTGACAAACCAAATTGTCCTCTCTGCCGTCCTCACCACTCTCCTCAAGGCCTTTATGTGTGAGGTGTTAGAGAGAGATGCTGCTGATCAGAACACTGTCTTTGGTGATGAGGATGGATGGAGCCGTCACAGCCAGACATGTAAAAGGTTTTCTTTTTTAAAGGTAAAAAAAAGAAATACAAGATCTAGACTGTAAATAATAATGAATGATACAGTATTGATACCCAAACTCTTTATTTGCACATCACAGTCAATTTCACACTTCATTCCACTGATATGGCATGATGTGTTCGCCACGATGCTGTTGGTTAAAAAAGGAAATGTTGGATAATTCTTAATGTCACTAACGTTGTGTTAATGTTAACTGCTAGTGTTAGCTGTGTTAGCTGTCCCCCAGACTCTCCTGACTCATCACTTTTCATATTAAATGCTACAAATATGAAGCTTCTATTTACTTAACTATGCATTTATTCTTCTTTCCAGCCCAATCATATACATAACAATATAGGTAAATGAATATCAACCAAGTGCATTCCAACAGTGGTGGTGTTGGGGGCGAGGGGCACCTGGGGTGGCCAATCAGATTCCAGGGGGGCACCACCCCCAGCCACCACGTTGGCACCGCCCCTGTTGTTGACGTGCACACGCAGACTTTTTAGGAGGTGAGAAATTTCAAATGTTGGCAGATTCTTGATTCTATAAATAAAATGTTCAAGTTGTTGAGGATTTTTCAAGCTTCTCACCATCACTTTGATATTCACAGAAATATTACTCACTTAAAGTTCACGATACATGTGCCAGATATAATCAAGTATAACTGCTGAGAATGTACTGGCACTTAGGCTACATTCACACCGCAGGCCTTAATGCTCAATTCCAATATTTTGTTTGGCTGTTCATATTACACTTTTAAATGTGTCCTTCTGAAGTGAGCCGCATGCTCAGCTTATCATTAATGACGTCATGCACAGAACGGTGTTTACGGAAGTGAACATGGCAACAGCAACAGCTGGTGAAGTTACTGGTAGTCTCATTTATGGTCTAATGTTAAAAACAGTGTGTTTGTGAGCGGGTGATGTTAAAAAGGAAGAAGAGGAGAAAGAAAATGAATACTTGAATGATGTCTTTATGCAGAGCATTAGCTGTGTGATGCTGTGTGTTGCTCCAGAATAATGTCAAAGTCACATTAAATGCGACCTGACTGTTCACATTGCAGCCACATTCAAAAAAATCAGATCTTCAAATCACATTTGAAAGTGGCCTGAATCAGATTTGGAAATGTCAGATTCAACGTGACTTGTGCTGTTCACATTGTCAGAAACAAATCAGATATGGGTCACATTTGAGCAAACAAATCAGATTGAGGTCACTTTTAACTGCAGTGTAAACGTAGCCTTAGAGACTGGGTGGTAACAGAGGGGATAACTGTGTGCCTTCAGGCTATATGATTGACTTCTGAGGTCACATCTCAATCAACAGTGAGAACCAGACTTTCTTAAAGGTCCTAATGGAGTGCTACTGATGAAGCTCTGCTATAATTGGGTGGAACTGAACAAATGTCTGACTTCTAAAAGATAATTGGCATTAGGTGCAGTGGGTGCAGTGGAGGGGGGGGGGGGGTGTCCGTTGGTTAGGGTGAAAGGTTCTAACCCTCTGAGTGGATAATCTAAGCTTTTAATGATACCAGAGAAGAAGAGAAACATCAGTCCAGCAACCTGATGACTGAGCAAACATCTTCTTCACCTGATCTGCTTTACATGGAGAATCATGCTGGTGTTATCCAAACATTCACAACTTCCACACATATAATCATTTCACCATGCAGGAAATAACAGCAGGCTGTAAATGTGTCTATAGTAATAACTTCAAGACACAGCATGGCTTTCCATTTATTCCCTTAATAACTCATGTATACGTATTTTTACTGAATGTCTTTATTTTTATTTTATTTTTTATTGAAAAGCACTTAGAGCTACATGCCTTGTATGAAAGGTGTTCTATAAATAAAGTGTATTATTATTATTATTGTTAGGCTATTCTCATTATTATTATTATTATTAAAAATAATTTAGAAATATGTATCACTGACAGCAAGCATTTAAAACGGGTGTTGCACTTGCACCCCCGTCCCCCCCCGTCCCCTCCCCTCCCCCCGTCCCCTCTTCCCCAGACTCATAGCACACTCATAGGTTGAGGAATCTGTCTCAGTTGATCCAGGTTGTTTGTGTACTTTATGGCTGCAGCACACTGAGTTAGCGTGCCAGTGTTTCATATCTGTTAAACTGAGGTGTTGAAAGGGGCGTCAACCTGACCTTACAGGAACATGTAAAATGACAAGGACCTCTTAACAGTGCATTACTTCACACTGGCACGTAACATGTTAAAATGATGTGCCAACACCAAGATCAGGTTGAATGGGCAGCGAGCCAGATCACACAGGCCAAAACAAAAACAGACGCTCTGCACTGGAATGGAAATTTTTAAGGGGAACTTCTGACTGTACTGTTACGTATATGGAAAAGCCAATATTTCAACTTAATATGTTTCCTTAATCTCTGATATATATCATGGACTCAATACGGTTAATATATTACATATGGGTCTTTTAACCCTTATATATTGTTCAGGGTCAGATTTGACCAATTTCTTACACCTGAGAGATGAGAGAATACTTTTTTCCATTTGCTTAAAATGTGGTGACTTCCTCTAATCTGACCCACAATATACAAAGAACTATTTAACAACATTTGTGTAGCATGTTCGACCCATATTTACCAAAAAATTCAAAAACGCTCATTCTTCACATTTATTGATATAATTCTAGTTTTGTTCTATTGTATGTACATTGGACCATTATATAGATTTCTTTGTATAGTTTATTTCATAAAAACTAAAAAAAGTCTTTCGGCTCTCTGAAAGCTTCATTAAGGATTAATCATGTGACATGTTCAGAAGTTTGTTATAGAGACTAATGATGCAGAAGAACAGTGGGTCAGAATATGAACAGTATGTCAGTATACAGTTGATCTTATTCAATTTAGGAAGTATGACTATTGTGTATTCTTTCAGCAGTTAAGCTGTGTCACAATAGTCATACTTCCTAAATTGAATAAGATCAATTGTATTTGAAGAAAGACCAAATAGAGTTTCTTAACTGAGTCTAAATAAAAGTAAATAGTATGGTTTATACAATGAGTGAATGGGAGAGGATGTCACCAGTGAGGAGAAATATATATAATTGCTCATTGTGACAATTTGCATGTTTTTTTAAAACAGGAGATTATAATAGGACAAGCCTCAGACAAATGTAAAGCTGCTCTGACAAGTGGAGGAAAAAAAGACATTAATATTGACAAAGGTTGAGGTTTTTTGTCCATGCACCTTTAAGACTGTCCTTAACTTGAATTCATGGTTTTGTCTGTTTTTTCACATCATATATCTACTCATTAAAGCATTAGTAAATTATTGTATTAACTATTAACAAAGCCATCAGTTACACGTATTAACTCAACTGGCAAATACTCAATATTGAAGACACAGGAGCACAATAATGTGATTACGACAGTCTTACTTTTGACTGAGCCCTGTGGCTCTGGCTTTAGGGCATCCTGAGCCTCTGGACCTGTGGTTAGTCATTCATCCAAATCTGGATAAAATATCAAAGTAAAACTATCTACACTCACATGTTTTTGTTGCACCCATGTTTCCTTAGATTTTGGCAAATCTGCACCATGGAAAGTTCTTTTTTGGACAGTATATGTTCTGAAAAAAAATCTTCTGGATTACTTAAGTGATCCTTAAGAAAAAATATGGCTCTTATTATTATGAGTCATGATCTGAAGGTATCTGCGTGTGTCAGTAGGAAAGTTTCCACTGCAGGAACATTTTAACTGAAGATCAATCTCCAGGAACGAGTCCCTGCCTCGGATGTATGTACTCCATATGGCCCTGAAAAATTCCTGGGTGGGGCTTGAGGTTGAGTCTGTGCTGATTGGGTATACTCAAAGCTGGATGTGACATCAACAGAAAGCACCAAAATAAATGCCTATAGACTGTTGCAGTTGAGTGTTTACATCACCTCCAGAGTTCTGGGTCCTATCAAAGTCCTACTCTGCAATGGAGACACAACAGCTGAGAGGACCAAGTGAGAGTAACTTCCTTAATGGAAATTGATAGTAGTAGAAATAGTGAGTTCCATTTAATCAAGCAATCAATCTTTATTTATGTAGCACCAAATCACAACAAAAGTTATCTCAAGGCACTTTACTCATAGATAAGGTCTATTCTATACTCTTTCATTTGATTTAGAGAGACCCAACATTCTCACATGAGCAGCACTTGTGACAGCAGCAAAGAAGGAACCTCAGCAGAACCAGACTCTAGGTGGGCGGCCGTCTGCCTTTCCAGGCTGAGGCTTGCTCCAGCAACATTACACATCTATGTTCTGTTTACATCTTCTAAGGCTGCGTTCACACTGCAGGCAAATCTGATTCAAATCTGATTCCTTCTCAAATCTAATGTTTAGGCCTGACTGTCCACACTGTTTTTAGCAAGTGTCCAAATGGGATTTCAGACTGGGCCATATTAATGACCAATCTGACAGGTTAGGGTTAGGGTTAGGGTGGCAACGTTGTCAGAGCGGAGGCGTCATCTAGCGTGTATTGTGTGATGTCATATAATTGCGACAGCAACAACAAACCCTCCAGCTTCGCTTGAACCGAGCCATGTCCCCAAAGATTAATTAATAATGTGGTTTGGTCCTCTGTCCATGGACTGATGTTTACGTCCTCCGTTGCCTCCAGTGAAATCACCTAGCAACAACAACTGGAATAAGCGCGTCTGGTGTCGCATAGAGTGACGTAGAGTAGAGACGTAGCATAGAGACGTAGCATAGAGACGTAGAGAGACGTCACGGACAGTCAAATCCGATATGAGTGTTTGAAGCTGTTCAGACTCACACACATCTGTCCAAATGAGATTTGAAACTACCTCCCAAAGGTGGTTTCAATCTGGTTTGCAAAAATCTCATGTGATTCATGACTGTTCAGACTTCATAAAAGCCAACTGGTTCCAATCTAGTTGGCTAAAAATCAGATTTTGGCTTGCAGTGTGAACGCAGCCTAAAAGACTGGATGTCTAGTTTCTCACATTCAGAAGCACTGCTGCAGTACTCACTGACTGTAAGCTTGTAGTGGGGCATGAGTTGGAGATGATGAGCAAACTGGCCTCCCTCATCCTCCTGGTCAGGACCACCTGCCTGATGAAAGATTGTTATTCTTTCTGGGGGAAGTGTCTGATACACACATCAGGAAGCACGACAGAGTGGGAGATTCCAGAGTGTTCACATGAGACATGCGCTTGCTCATGTCTCATGGTGAAAGTTGTGTTCGCAGACACACACACAGACACACACACACACACACACACACACACACACACACACACACACACACACACACACATACTGCTTTCACCTCACATTATTCATTCTCACTCTTTGCAGCCTGCTCAAACTAGTTAGACTGTGTTCAACTGCTGGCTTATTCATCTCCTTGTGAGCACACTTGTGGCTAACCTTTAGTTTTAGAATGGGGATAGATCACGTACACACACTCACTCACACACACACACACACACACACACACACACACACACACACACACTCACACACACACACACACACACACACACACACACACACACTAATGCAATGTTTATACAGTGGTGGAATGAGTATTCAAAACTGCAGGATTTTAATGAAACTACCTCAGAAGCAGTGAGTGTGATGGAGGATGGAGGAGAGTCACGTCTGCCTGATGCTTGACACACACTTCCTTATTTGGGCATCACATCCACAGTTGGGGTCATTAGGTTGTAAATAAATAGATAAATAAAAGTGAATGTTCTTCCTAGCAATTTACAGCAAGTATTAACAGCAAAATGTTAAGAGTAAAAGTAAAAGTACTCATTTTGTTCCCAGTCTAGGAGTCAAGCCCCTCCAAAGGGTCAGCAGATAAATGTGAGGAGTGGTGAGATGATTAATGGGAGAGGAAAGAAGAAAAAACAAAGTTCTGATACACAAATGATTTTTCAGTTTTTGGTCTTTTTCTCTAATCTTTGATTTTTGCTGAAATATTGGATCATTTGAACATTTTTGAAATGAAAGCATGTGAGAAGTTTAGAGGGAAAAATCACCATTTGGTGGAGCTGTTAACAACTCATAGACATCTGAAATGTGAGCCGACTACACACTGCTTTTTGTAAGATCTTTAACAACGTGTTGTATTTTAAAAGCATGTTATATTATCCATTGTGTCAAATCTTCATCTGAAAAGTAACTAAAGCTGTTAAATATATGTGGTGGAGTAGAAAGTACAATATTTCCCTCTGACATGTAGAAAGTAGCATCACATAAATATACTACAGTAAAGTACAAGTAGCCTAGCTGAAAACTGTATTTAAGTACAACACTTGAGCACATGTACAGTACATTGTTACTTTCCATCCCTGTGTGTTCATGCATTGGTCATGTTAGGTAGCTTTTCCTCTGACTTTCCTCGTTCAGCTTCATATCAGGATGCAACACTGCCATACTCTCACAGTAGCACAGCGCACTGCGTTTCTATTTCGGTCTTTTACAGAAATTCCAGGTGAGGCTGTGACTCACATTCATATTGATTTTCCAGAGCTTACACAGACAGCTCTCAGACCTCCTGCTCACTCCATCCTCTTTGCTCACTTCTCCTCCGGTGTAATCAATTGTGCATGTCATCACTCTCTCCTTCAGATCCCCATGGCCCCTTCTAAAGAAATCAACTCCTGCGTCCCCCCCCCCCCCCCCCCCCCCCAGCCATCCCTGTCTTTAAATTTAGCTCATTTTCTTTGGCGTGTGTTACAATACTCTGCTCCCCCTGTGTTTGTCCAAGATTTAAATGAGTAAAGTCAACAGGGGGATAATAGTAAGGACTCCAGACACTTAGCCAGAGAATGGCTCAAACAAATATGTTATTCCTAAAATACAGCACAATGTAACATTTATTTTGTGCTGTTGGCCGGTGTTTTGGCTGTAGCATGTGAGACCAGGCTGCTGTCTGCTTGTAGAGAAACAACTGGGGAAGCCAAGTGCACTGCCAGCTCCTAATGAAAGTTATTTAAACCTTACCCATGCTGACAGACACACAATGAGATTATTATTACCAACAACAAGATGCTGTTACTTTCTACTCGATTGTAAATATACATATATATATATAAACAATTTGAAAACAGAGAAAGTTGCATAGGTTTTGGATCAAACCTGACCAATTTTGAAATGCCACAGCTATAAAAACATTAGTTACTAGTTTTAATAAGATAGTAGTTTTTATGATGTAGCAGTGAAGACTGATGGCTCTAATGGTTATACAATAAACCCCACACTTCCATAAACTTCTTGTTATTTTCACTTTACATTAAATACATTTCCATCATTATTGCTATGTTATATTTTCATGTCTTAGGTCAAATAGGACATGATATTGTGTGATAGTAGATGTTTTTTCTCCAACAATGAGTGATGTAAAAGCTAAAACATACACTCTCTCTGCTCTCTGAAACATGAATCAAGGTTTAATCACATTTATTGATCAGTCAGATTGACTATTGATGCTTTCTAAACACATCTGTCCTTCAACATTTAGTATAAACACTTTTTATGAGGAGATTCTTAGACCGGGTCAAAACTGACCCAGAACATACTGCAAGGGTGTAGAATATGAAGAGTATGTAAGGGTTAAATGAGTCATATATATATTTATTAATCATATATTTATAAATCTATTCTATGGGATAATGGACTTCTTTTTGTTTATGTTGTTTAACCCTTTCATGCTTAAGCAGATGTCATCCACTTCATGGATACAGGTGAATACACAATAAGTGCAAAGAACATGGCCTGTGTGTGTGTGTGTGTGTGTGTGTGTGTGTGTGTGTGTGTGTGTGTGTGTGTGTGTGTGCGTGTGCGTGTGTGTCAGTCATTGCCAGCACTACTTAAAGCTCAAATTTAAAGGTACTAAAGTGGGTTTCCAATACAGTTTAAGGTTGTAATGCTGCTGTTGTAATTGCTTCACTGGCAGTTAGTTTGGTAATAAAAAAAAGAGAAGGCAGGAGAGGACAAGAGCTGTTGTCAGTATTAGTCCACAGGGGGGAAAAAAGCTTCAGGACTGAGAGCTGCTAACCAGCACTGGGCCTGGCAGATTTACACCTGCCACATGCTGACTTCTGCTCTCAACACCATTGACCAGCCTTGTCCATGTGATCCACCCCAAACCATGCTCCATGTTACAAAACAACCTGAAATTAATTTCCTACTTAGCATGATGTCCCTTCTTAACCTGGCTCTAAACACTGCCGCTAACCTGACCCCACTGTGGATCCCAGGTGGTGAGTGATATTTTTCAGGGGCTTAAGCCTTTGAAAGTCTCAGGTTTGATGGCTTAAGTGTTACTTTTAGCTAACCTGGTTTCTAAGGTGACTACAATTCACAAAGTTCAAAGGGATTTAAATGGAGCAGGGTACTGCTCTCCACTTTACACTCCAAACATTTACATACCAACCGCTCTGTAAGCCTAGACAAATCCTTTTGTGTCCATTCTACCTACACACTACTACCCTTTCTCTATGTTTCCCTTTCAGTTAATGACCAACTCTCAGCTACATTGCTTAATACTTTAATGTTAACTGCTAAAACTGAATATTGACACAAATTGAGTGTGAATATTTTTATAGTATTTTTTATAGTAGTTGTTAGTTTCTGGCCTCTCATGAATCTGTAGGTGTGTGTGTGTGTGTGTGTGTGTGTGTGTGTGTGTGGTGTCAAGCGCGTCATTTACATACTCAGCTCTGACTGGACTGTTGTTTTTGACACCATAATGAACTAACTATTTCCACGTCATCATTCCACACCTTCATAATGTACCTACAATGGAAGTGATGGAGGACTAAATCCACAGTCCTCCTTCTGTGTAAACATGGATTTAAAAGTAAATATGAAGCTAATATGAAGCTTCAGTTAAATCTTCATCTTCTATGTCTCAACGTTACAGTGTTTTTAGTATCAAAGTCTTTGTGTTACTATACTTCCACCACAGCTCAACAGGAAACACTAAGAGGAGATTTGATGGTAAAAAGACTGTAAATGTGTCAGATATCACTTGATATGACTAACTCACACTGATGAAGCTCAATAGAAGCTGATCAGAGACTTTAAATGACTTTATGGAAACACTGTGGATGTTTTCCCATTCAAGCCTCATCTTTTAATAGTCAGTATGAACAGGAGGAATGATTACAGAGAGGAAAACCTCTTTACTGTTCATATGAACACCTGACTGCTGCTTTAAGACACACTTAAAATATTTTGTTTACAACCAATTACCAGCAAAAATATCAGCATGTTAACATTGTCATTGTGAGCATGTTAGCAGGCTGCAGACTCTTACATTACACTCCTTTTATTGCGGTTAGCCATGTGTAGAGACAGAGTGGATAGGAGCCAGATTGGGATTGAGCCAGAAAAACACACTCTCACTTCACACCTGAGGACAATTCAGAGTTCCAGAATTCCAGTTTATTTACATGCCTTAGGAATGCGGGAGTACTCCACACAGGGAGGACCCAACCAAGTTGTAGATTTGAACTCAGGACCTTCATGCAGTGAGTGGAGCTTACTCCTCAGCAGACTGACATTTTCATTCTTCTGTATCTTTCTCAATATACTGTACACTGGAAGAAGTTTTCATCATAGATAGGAAAACTGATATAGTTGGAAAAATACAATGATCAGCCTCATCCTTTCATAATTTAAGGTTTAGTTGTAACAAGGCTCACGTATTAGACATAGACAATGAATCAGACTTTATTGTGTTGTTATAATGGAATGAGTGCAGCATTTGTAGTAAAGACATAAAAAGATACAGGGATGACTAACAGGCCTCAGTATAAACAAACCAATAACCTTCTAGCCTATAAACATGTCAGAACACACTCACATACATACTCACACACCTAATCACACAGCAATGCACACACCCACACACCTCAACACGTGGCTCCCCTCCTCCAACAGACAGTGACGCTTTCCCTCTTTATTTACACTGAGTCACAGACGGCTCTCTGAAGCAGACATACTGTATCACATCTACACTGTTCACCAAGACATTCCTGAGGTCTCACCACTGTCATGTTTCTATGGAGTCATTATTATTTCCTGAAGAATTTGTTACGTACACATTGAGCAGTGATATGCTATGATACAGTGGAAGTTTTTAGGTCAGAGCAGATGTTCCTGATGTCATGTACCGCTGCAAACAGTCAATTCCCCTGATTCCCTCTCTGATGTCAGCAGTGTTGTCACGGCGCCTTACTCATTGACAGGAAATCGCTAAAACATATGCTAAAGTGCACATACATACACACGCCTTATTGAGTGCAAGGTTCGCCTGAGCAGTAAGACACATTGTAAACACAGATAACAGTGAACTTTAGGGCAGAGAGTTTTATTTCTCAGACGCTGCACGTCTGAATGTTTGCCCTCCTGTCTGTTTCCTTCATTGGCATTAGCTTCTTGAGTCAAGTCTTAACTTGCTCATCACTCTCTCTGCTTTCTTCTTCCTGTGTCTCTATCCTTTTGTCATCTATGTCAGTCTGTCTTTCTCTCTGTCCTCTCACAGTCTACTCTTTAATCTCTTAATACACGCCCCTATTTTTATGTTGTTAGCCTAAACAACATGTCCAAGTTGTGAGCAGCACAGATCCCACATAGTTTGAGACTCAGAGATGTGTCTGGTATCATTGGAAAGGAAACACTCTCAGGATTCTTGTAAAAGTGTCTGTGTGATTCTGTGACTTACTGACAAAGAGTGGCAGAGGTTACAATGATGGGGTTGTTTACTCGCCCATAGGTTTGCCTTTACAATGACATGTGTACAGACATTCAGGGACCTCTCAGCGGGATATAGACACAATGAGGCCACAGCCACAGGTCTTAGTACATATTTGGAGTCAAAAGACCAAAAGATGAATTTTTCAGAGTTATTTTCAACAGGTATGTCCATGCGTTTTCCTTCACTCCAAATGACACTCCAAAAGACTCCAAATGGACACTTGGTTACCAAAGCTGTATAACCACAATCAAACACCTATAACTTCACATCCCCTTTGCCTACAATCAAAATCTTGGTCTCTAATGAAAGCTGACACGTATTATTATTATTATTATTATTATTAATATTTTTATTGTTATTGTTATTATATATAACCATTTTTTTTGTTTGGCCATATGTATCTATCTATCTATGTATCTATCTATCTATCTATCTGTTTATTTTGCTATAAGTCATATGTCAAGTCGAAGAAGAACCAACCGTGTACCAAAATGCCGAGTGCGTAATGATATATGGTTCAACTCTTTTACGCGCCAGGCGCACGCCGGTTACGCTTGGAGTTTGTTTATGGACAGCCAAACTTGATAGCTTAGGCTGGCTTTACACGACAACGATCTGAACACAATCCGCAATAGTGGCGTTGCGTTCCCACTTTTTATTTCGCGTTTAGACGAGTGTCTTTGGGTGAAAATCTGCATGCACACGGTGACGCCAAAGTGTGTGAAATGTGATGTAGTATGCATGCCAGGTGGCTAGGTGGTACTGTGAAGCACTGCCATACAACAACACCAAGAGCAGCTCAGAGCACACTTTTGCGTTTTCAACCCTTTAGACGGGAACGCGACGGTGGAGCGTATTTAAGATTTCCACTCTGGAGGGTGGGTTCATTTTTTTGCGTTTTTAAGCCCCAAAAACGCCGTCGCCGTCTAAACGAAAGGCACATGTGATAAAATATTTTGTCGGTTTCACCCGGGAGCGTTGTCGTGTAAAGCCAGCCTTAGTGTCATACACCGATGGAAACCTCAGACTATTGGCTAAAAGGTTATCAACTTCATTTCACCGAATATTTCCATAGGCTGGAACAGCAGTCAATCAAAGCCATGTCGTCATTGTCGTCAGTCACATGTCCTCATTGGCTTTGGAGACATGTACTGCCTAATCCTAAGCACCGATTGGCTTGTGTGTGGTGTCGTCAGAAGCAGGAGAGGCTCACGATTGTAAACATTTAGTCACGTGTACTCTGAGATGAACGTGCAGGTCAGGAAATGACGTAAACGGACCGTATATGGTTTGTTATTTGTGTTATTACGTTACGTGTTGGACTAAATACATGTTGACATATTGAGGAAAGTCTTTCGGTTAGAAGGAAACGGATTTCATATTTCACAAGAATGGATACTTGGTGAGCTGTACAGAAAGTCCTGAGTCATAAGATGAACGTTGTGGATAAAGGGAAGACTTTGAAGGTATGTAGGCATTATAGCTTTTCTCACTTAGCTGACTATTACGGCTGTGAGCAACCATATAATTCGTGAGTGGTCTTGAATTAATCAGGGCAATCTAAGCTTTCCAACAATGTACGGCATGAATATATATGTTTAAGGGTTGGTGTTTAAAACATTCAGAAGAACGTGTGGCTACCTCCTAACATCCGTCCCGTCCCGTAGACGGAACAGCGTGCGTTAAGAGGTTAAGAGAGTATTACACGCGGGGAAAACATGGTTCTTCTGGCTGACACAAGGACCAACATGGGTTGCAAGAGAAACTTTTAAGAATATTCGTCAAAGTGAACTATTAAAACCACAGAGGCACAAGCAAACTGGTATGGAATCTGTAGAAGGGCTGTTAGCCAAACTAGCTAAACCTTTTTGCACACTCAGCCTCTGACTATATAAACACCGTTGTGGTAGCTAGTTAGCTGGGGATGTACACACTCGTATTCACACACACAGGTCTCTCGTCTCACACAAGCCTGGAGCTCCTGTTGTATGTTTGCATTGAGCACACCACTCTACAATTGAAATCAATAACCTTTCCTGGCATGAAACAGTTTTAATATTATTAAACAATATTATAATACTATAATTATAGGATGTCATTGCTACTTCTTTATTTGTTGTAATTTTTGTTATTCATGACGGTTTTGGCAACATTTGTGTGTGTGTGTGTGTGTGACCTCAGCTGTGAATCCATTACCTTCCAGGCCTGCCTCAATCTCAGATCAGATTTGCATCAGTCTTCTTTTAGTCTTGAATTTACTGCTTTGGACAAATTGACTGAGATTGAAACTGGTCTGGGTGAAGCTCACCTATCAGGGATCCCTGGATAAGAGAAGTCTCTCTCTGTGTGCTTGCGTTGGACAATATTAGGAGGAGTTACAAGTTCACAGTACATCAGCTGTAGTATTTAAGACCGGTTCTTCACCCCATTCATTGCCCGATCACCCGTTTACCCATGTGGTACACAGCTTGGCTGAACCTAAATACACTTAGTATTACTCTTGTTTTGGAAGGCCTCTGTTTAACTCCTGTTTGCTTCTGCTTCAGATACACCTCACCTGCCCGGTCTCTCTCCTGCTACGCCCAGCCAGCCATCCAATCCTGTTCAAGTTTCCTGGTCCCGTTCTCCAACATCCACTCCAGCCCAAATCTGAATCTACGCTCAAACCCAAACTCTTAATAAACTCTGTTTGTACTGAGTCAGCTTATCCGTGGCTGTGTTCTGCTTAGTTGGTCCAAAGAGTGAAAGCCTGACACAATAAGGAACAGTTAAGCTCCTGATATACATCATCATACATGGATGATGAGGCTGGTGCTTTATTTATTTTAGGGAAAAAGTCAATATGGTCATTAAATATTCTTACATCATTTTGAGCATTAATCAAATAATTAGGAAATCTCCACTGTTGGAAACTGTTGTTGGCATCTTTCTTGACAATACAGAGCAGAGGCGAGGTGTGAGTGAGTGTATTTTTGGAAACTATTTACAGGCTGAACTAACTAACTGAATATTCTCTCCCAGCATGAATGAAAAACAAATCTATCCTGGAGTAACAGTTATCAGATGATGAGTAGGAATATTTACAGTTTGTGTTCTGTCTATTTCTCCATTTGTATATTAAATTAACATCTGAGATTTATGTTCTAAGAGCTCTGGCTGCTAGGAGAAAAAGGGCTCAGGTTTAGAAGACAAGTGGTCTTCAACTGAATCTATAAGAAGATTAACATCCCTAACAGACAAACAGGGTGTAGGGCATACACATTTCTTACCCCTGGCCTTTAAATGCTCAGAAAAGTGCAAGAATACAACATGACCACAGTTTAAAAAAGGATGTATGTATAAATACTAGGAGTGTAAAATTTTCCAAATCCATGGCTCAGTTCAGATCACCTTTTTTTATTTATTTTTATACAGAGGATGGTAATTAAAATAAAATAAACACAGATAAATACAAAAACAATCAAATAAAACAAAACATATGTGTATGAACATAATGATCATTTCACATATAAAACCATACATACATACTTAAATTTAAATAATTCACGATTAAGGAACACATCACCAATGAAATACGATTTAACAGATTTATTGACAGAATGAATGAATGAGTGTGCATGATTGATGATGCGTGGTCTTGGTACGGAGATCTGGATGCGGTGTGGGGAGGTCGGATGAAGGATCCGCCGCTGCGCCCGGGCAGCGACGAACCCCCCTAGGAACCTGTGAGAGAGGAGAGAAGAACAGAAAAAAGAGGGAGGGAGGGAGAGAAACAACTAAAAAACTAATGCCGCTGAGGTAGGATTTGATGGTAGATGTTCTTATCCTCAAGGCAGAATGAGAATAAGTAACGTAGCACATTACGGTGGTGAGATCAAACGAGGGGAAAGTTATGTTTGAAATGTGTAATGAAATTGATGAAAATTATTCCAGGCTGTCCAGTATGAGGAGAGTGTTGCGGGTGATAAACTGTTAATGATGTGATTTTGAGATTTGACGATCAGGGGTACCAGAGATGGATTTATAAGTTGAAAGTCAATGCTGTATATGGAGGAACTGGAGTCGGCAGCGGATAAGCATTCGGAGCCAAGTTTCTGAACTTCTGAAACATGAAGCGAGAGAGAGAGTCAGCGATAGCATTATGGTGGCCTGGGACGTGGGCAGCGCAAAGGATATATTGGTGGGTAACAGAGTGCCATGTGAGGCGACGCATGAATGGCATGATTGAAATGGAGTTGGAACGACCTTTATTGATGATATTGACTACTGAGAGATTATCGGAGTGTATGAGGATGGATTTTCTGGACCATTCGTGTCCCCATAGAATGACGGCAGCTACGATTGGGTAGATTTCGAAGAGAGCGGAGGAAGTGACCTGGCAATTATTCGTGAGCTCTGGGGGCCATGATGAAGCGAACCATCTACCATTAAAGAAACCCCCAAAACCGGCTGAGGGAGCGGCATCTGTGAAGAACTGAATGTCGAGGGAGTTGGTTAATTGATTGTCGTAAAAGAAAGAAATACCGTTCCAGTTTGAGAGGAGATGGAGTCATAAACGCAGCTCGGCGAGACATGATGGGTTCAGTGAGACGGATGACAGGAGCGACGGTACTGAAGAGGCGATAGACAGAAGGTGAGAAATGACGCCTCCGACCCTGGGGGATAATGCGCAGGGCGAAGTTAGTGAGAGTAATTGTCGTGTGGTGCAAGATGGGGCCAAGAGGAAATTAGAAATGAGAAGAAAGATACGTTTAAGCTTCTCGATGGGGAGGGACACTTGGAACGAGTTAGTATCGAAGAGAAGAGGGTGGGTTAATGAGCAGAAAATCATTTAAGAGATGAACAAGGAATTGGACTACTTTTGCAGCCGAAGGTGAATCTTACTGAAAAGTAGTAAGCACCTCGCCATTGTACACCGAAAAACCGCCAGAAATCAGGGTGGATAGGGTGAACTTTAAATGCACTCATGATGTCGGCTTTTGAAAGCCATGAACCTTTGCCTGCAAGTTTAATGAGTGCGATAGCATGGTTTATTGTAGCGTAATGAAGTGAGTAGTCTTCGCTAGTAATGAGGCTGTTAACGCTGGGGACGCTGCTGCCGTGCGGAGCTGAAAGATCAGTGATGATCCGCTGCTTGCCTGAGTATTTTTGAGTTGCTATACCGAGAGGGCTAATACGAAAGGTAGGGAAGGGAGGTTGAGAGAAGGGGCCGATCATGAAGCCTTGCTCGACCTCTTTGGAGAGTAGGCGATCGACAGAGCTAGGGTTGACTGCAGACTCTTACATTCGAATGAAACGGATGGTTCTACTGATATACCGGCGTGGAAGCCTTCCTCGAAACCGGTAACAAGAAATTCAACGAATGCGGGATCAGGGTGGTGACGGAGAGCAGCTTCCAGTGCCATGATGTTGATAGGTGTTGAGGGGTGCTTACCTGATTCAATGGAAGTAGGATTATGCGGGCATGCAGACCTGGCATGTCCGCCGCCGCAGAAAGACCACACATGGAGGTAGCGGCATTGGGACATTTTGCACTCTTCTTCGTTGAAGTTGTTGCATATAGTGCGCCCGCCTTGATGTAAGATGGGTCTGCCCCTCTTATCCACTCCGTTAATATTAGGTGAAAAGAGGGGGCAATTGGGTGCGACTGGCCTGGGAATGAGAGACGCTGGGGGGGCTGGTGATAGTGTATGGGGAAGGGCATAACTCCTGGTTGGATTATGTTGAATACCGGTCTTGGCTGGGATAAAGCAGGCGGATGCGGGATGGGAAGGTGCGCCGCAAAGGTTACAAGGCTGAGCGGCGCGGGCGGCAAAGATGCGACAATAGGTCTCTGTGTCCAGTGTGCCCCAGTATGTAACCTCAACTCAACTCAACTTTATTTATATAGCACTTTAAAACAACCACAGCTGAAACAGAGTGCTGTACATAAATAAATAAATAAAACAACACAGGAAACGTAAAACAATTAACAGGAAATAAATACTAAGATAATTGTTTATTGTTTTTAAAACAAATTTGGAAAATTTTACACTCCTAGTATTTATACATACATCCTTTTTTAAACTGTGGTCATGTTGTATTCTTGCACTTTTCTGAGCATTTAAAGGCCAGGGGTAAGAAATGTGTTAATCTTCTTATAGATTCAGTTGAAGACCACTTCTCTTCTAAACCTGAGCCCTTTTTCTCCTAGCAGCCAGAGCTCTTAGAACATAAATCTCAGATGTTAATTTAATATACAAATGGAGAAATACGAGGGATGCGTAGCTGGATTGGCTGTAAGCAGGGTGAATCTGGCAGAATTGTGTGGTGCGAGGCTGGCATCCCGGTGCCATACGGGATGATCAATGACCAATCAGGTAATGATTGGAAGGAGCTGTAAAATGTTCTGGCATCTCGGTGCTATCAGCTCCTGCCAAGGCAGCCTGCTGCTACTGGAAGGAGGAGAAACAGGCTGTAGGTGCTGGCATCCCGGTGCCGCACGCCCCATGAGGCATTAATTGAGATTGAACAGGGGGAGCAGCAAAGCTTTCAGGCATCCCGGTGCCATGGTGGGCTGCTGCATATGTGTGTCTACGCTGTGTGTAAAGAGAAGCAGTACGTACTGGCAACCCGGTGCCAGCCATGGCTGCTGAACCGAGAAGGTGAGCTGGGTGTGAGGAGAAGGCTGGGTGTCCTGGCATCCCGGTGCCAGGTTCCTTCTCCCTGACTGACTGCAAAGGATTCGTGTAGTGTACGGTGGCTGCCGTATCGTGCTGAGACTGGTGGGCGGTAACCTGGGTTTCCCTGTGCTTTGAAGCGCTCTTCCTCCTTTTTGGGTTGGAGGCTTGAGGCTGGGAATAAGTTACCTCTCTGGGCGGGGTTCTGATGTCATCTCGTGCGGGGTGTGTGGTGACGTCGCTTGGAGGGACGCCAGTGGGGACGGTGGTGTGGGAGCAGCATGCGGCCATGAGGCTGTTGAAATGTTTGGCCTTGTTGTCGGCACGGCTGAAGTGGATTCCCCTCTCTCTGAGTGTCTTTTGGAGGGTGGCCACGGTCCAGTCTGAGATGTTTGAGGAGAACTGGCTGGCAATGGACCTTGGTGGGGCATGGTGGCGCATTGAGCGGCTGCGGATGGAGACGCTGGTGTCGGAGTGCAGCTGGGGGGCTGGAGTTATCCGTGCAGGTGAGGGAGTTGGATGACTGCGGGGTCTTCTGGAGGAAGTCCTCGAAGCGCCGCGTCCTCTTTTGGCTGGTGGAGGAGGTGTACCTGGCGAGGTGGAGGAGTCGTCAGATGAACTGTAGTTTTGGAGGTTTAGGAGAGATGATCCGGGCGGGATGGTGACGATGGAGGACACGGAGCTAGCGGGAGTCGACCGCTTCCTTGGCTGGTTTAGGAGCCGGGAAGGTGGGGCCTCGGGCACTGAGGCTATGGCGACTTCTTCGGCTGGTTGGAGACCCTGGCGTTGGGTAACCGGTGTACCTCCGAAGGCCTCATAGTCGGAGGGAGACAGAGATAAGAAATCCATGCCATGGAGACTGGTAAGTCACTATTAATGAGTAACTTATTGATCACAATTGTTGTTCTAGCACAGACGGGAGAAACACGAATGCAAGCGAACAAGGGGGCAGCTGGTTGTGTCTGTTTATATAGGAGCCGGAAGCGTTGTGATTGGTGTGTGTTCCCGCTCCTGAAACTGCGCTTGTCAAGCTTCGAATAAAATCTGTGGTATATTATAAGCTAATTTACCTTCAGTAAGATTATCATGACATTGTAGTGCAATAAGAGCTCAATGAGTGGTGAGGAGGGCTAATCATGTTTCATTTTGGGGAAGGATCTTAATGTTGTATGAAATGTTTAAGTTGACCCTTTATCTTTTCCAACTTAAGGAATAGCATCAGGTCATTCATCCAAGCTGAAGCTTTGGGTGAATGTAAATCCACTATTTGACATTTGTCAAGATAAAGTCTGAAATACAGAAGCCTGGAAGTTGTTCAGCCTTTTCTGCATAACAATGATCACATATTTCATTTACATAAGAGTAGTCTGTACGGTGGCCGACAAGGGCAAATGCGCAGCAATGGCCAAACGCTGCAAATGCATAAACGATGCAGAATAATAATAATAATAATCAAATGAAATATATACCCTACACACACTTCTCTAAATAAAGACTTGAACACACCTTTCTGGATTCGTTTTCTGGATTCCTTTTGTTCTATTTATGTCTTTGTCTGTCTGTCCCCCATGTCTGACGTTTGTAACAAACAACCCACGTGAATATATGTTGACAATTGAGTGATGTATGATCACTTTTTAATAGTGCAAACACGTCATTCCTCTATAGACGTAATGTGCTGTAGGAGCGATTGGCCCTGTACCAAGATGGCCGCCGTGCCATCTTTTCTGTATTTGCAGCATTTTGTAATTGCATTTGTGATGCCCACTAAAGTGTTATCACATTTGTGGTAGTTTCTGTAATTTGAAACTTTTGAATATTTGTTCAGGGGTAATCAACCTGTTTCCACCATCCTTGCACTAACATATTCTATATAGATGTCAGGAGGGAGTAATTGTGGGGTCGTCAGCAGGGGGCAGTGTGGCGCTTATTGTGCTCCGGGGGACTTTACATCAGTTTGGTCCGCTTTGCAGCTTCCTCTTTCTGCAGAGCAAGATGAAAAACGGACGCAGAGTTTGCCCTGTCTCACTTATTTCTCCTATTTCCAGGTTGGTGGAATAGTAAATTAAGCTAAGTAACTGAGGTGTAATAGGTTGACATGTCGCTGAATGTTTTAATGTCCGCTATTAACGCTGTTTTATGAATATGTGGACATATATGTACATAGAGCAGTAGCCGCATTTTCGCACCTGATGAGGTCACCTGTTGCTACCAAAGTCACGTCGGTCAGAGTTTTACTTTTAGCTCCTTGAACATTTTTGCAAAGTCTAATAGTTTTGAAATGTATGATATTGTGTAAAATGTGAAAAGCTAATGTTAAAAACATGAGTTTATGTACTGTAAAAAGGTTAAAAGCTAATGTTACCGTTACGCTTACCGTCCTCTTCCGCTTATCCGGGGTCGGGTCGCGGGGGCAGCAGCCTAAGCAGGGAAGCCCAGACTTCCCTCTCCCCAGCCACTTTGTCCAGCTCTTCCCGGGGGATCCCGAGGCGTTCCCAGGCCAGCCGAGAGACATACTCTCTCCAGCGTGTCCCGGGGTCTCCTACCGGTGGGACGTGCCCTGAACACCTCACCAGGGAGGTGTCCGGGAGGCATCCTAATTAGATGCCCAAGCCAATTCATCTGACTCCTCTCAACGCAGAAGAGCAGCGGGTCTAATCCGAGCTCCTCCCGGATGACTGGGCTTCTCACCCTATCTCTAAGGGAGAGCCCAGCCACCCTACGGAGGAAGCTCATTTCGGCTGCTTGTACCTTGTTCTTTCAGTCACTACCCAAACCATAGGTGAGGGTAGGAATGAAGATCGACTGGTAAATCGAGAGCTTCGCCTTTCGGCTCAGCTCTCTCTTCACCACGACGGATCTGTGGAAAGTCCGCATGACTGCAGACGCCGCACCGATCCGCCTGTCGATCTCACGCTGCATCCTTCCCTAACTCGTGAACAAGACCCCGAGGTACTTGAACTCCTCTCTGACAGGAGACTGCCAGGCGTTCCCAGCAGACCCTCAGAATATGTTTGGGTCTGCCAGGTCTGACCAGCATCCTCTCCCACCATCATAGCCAACTCACCACCAGGTGGTGATCAGTTGACAGCTCTGCCCCTCTCTTCACCTGAGTGTCCCTGACATGCGGCCGCAAGTACGATATCACGACTACAAAGTCAATCATCGAACTGCGGCCTAGCATGTCCTGGTGCCAAGTGCACATATGGACACCCTTATGCTTGAACATGGTGTTCGTTATGGACAATCTGTGACGAGCACAGAAGTCCTGTAACAGAACACAGCTCGGGTTCAGATCGGGGGGCTCCTTTGGTTCCTCCCAATCACACCCCTCTAGGTCTCACTGTCGCTGCCAACGTGAGCGTTGAAGTCCCCCAGCAGAACAAGGGAATCCCCAGAGGGAGTGCTTTCCAGCACCCCCCCTCCAAGGAGTCCAAGAATGGGGGATACTCTGAGGTGCTGTTTGGACCATAGGCACAAACAGCAGTCAGGATCCGTCCCCCCACCCGAAGGCGGAGGGAGGCTACCCTCTTGTCTACCGGGGTAAACTCCAACATACAGGCACCAAGCCGGGGGGCAATAAGTATTGCCACCCCTGCCCAGTGCCTCTCACCATTGGCAACTCCAGAATGGACGAGAGTCCAACCCCTCTCGAGAAGACTGGTTCCAGAGCCCTTGCTGTGCGTCGAGGTGAGGACAACTATATCTAGCCTATGCAGCCAAGGGTCGGACCGCCAAGGTCCCCGCCTTTGGCTGCCGCCCCGGTTCAATGGGCATCTGCAGCTCGTCCCTTGTCAGCTATTGTTACAAAACGAATTAGATATATTAATATAGTAAAATGATTTTAGTTGGAAATGGAAAATGCATTTAGGAACCATATGTAAGTGGTAACAAGCTATGTTTTATATGTAAGTCGTAACATAAGCTTTTATTTTAAGTTGAAAAGAGACAACTTACAGGGTAACAGTGGTTATTGTCAACTCAGTATTTGCTGAAAGATGAGAAGAGACAAATTGCAAAAGTCGTGTTTATTTCATAGAGAACATTGAGTGTTCGTAACAGAGGAGGATTTAAATTGTGAATGTTTTAATAAATCCCCTCCCTCTCTCTGCTGAGTGAGATGAAAAATGGACGCAGAGTTTGCCCTGCCTTATTTCTCCTATTTCCAGAGAGAGCATATAAACTGTTTATGTGGTGCCAGCCGGTACCTGTAACACATTTGTTTTGTGTGTTTGTGTGTCTTTGGTTCTGCATTGTTATGTACTTGCAGCGTTTGGCCGTTGCTGCGCGTTTGCCCTTGTCGGCCACTGTAAGTCTGGCCTTACTATTATGACTTCAATGAAAACTGTAGCAGCTCTACACTCTATACTTAATACTGACTGAAGCAGCAATATGGACAGGAGAGTCCCATTAAAGAGTCAGGCACTGGAGGTCATTTAGTCAACATGTAGTTCTAATTGTTAATCAGCAGATGTTAAAGGTGATGGTACAGATGTGTTTCTGGAAACAACATAACAGGCTGCATTAATCAGTCAGTTTATCAGTAAACACTGATAAACGATGAAGGCAGATTTCAATTTATTAAATTAATTTCACATAAATTAACTAAGTGAACAACAATAAATAAATAATAAATAAACAAAATGACCTGTAATACTGACCGGGGCTTGCAGAGTTTACCAGGCCTTTATCGGGAGCAGGCTTATATTAAAGAAAGGCCTTTATTTCTAATTCCCGCTGTTTGATAAGTATATTTGCTTGTATTTCAGTATGAAGTTACTTCCAGTTCACTGTCTGCTAACATGAACAGTGTTCAAATAATTAAATTGTGCAGCCTTTCTAGACTGTTATTGGGGGTTGTGTGAATTTTATTACATTATTAACTGGCTGCAGCAGTGGTGGTAGGGAGGGAGGTAGAGAAAACCCAACTATGTCTCCAGACCATGGAAGTTTGTTTTGTTCTTCCAGAACCGTTACACCCCTTATACATATATAGTAGGGATATAACAAATAATCATTTTGAATCAGAAAATGGGTTTTGGGTTTTTTTGATTTAAAAGATGTGAGTCATTATAGATATAGTGATGTGAAAATGAAGGCAGTTGGATTTATAGAAATGATACTGAGTTGTTGCTTACATGTGGGTTCTGGGTGATGAAAGCGAACTGGACTCGCTGGACTCGGGGCAAAGTCCGATTTTAAAAAATAATTAGAGACATATCCTTGCAAATCATTATTTTAAAATTGCCATAAAGGAGAGTATTTTTATTTCAGAAAACAAATCTTATGAAAGCTCTTTTCTGAGCCTTTCACATAGGGCGCCACATGTAACCTTGTACTGTGAGCTTAACATATTCTTTTAGTTTCCTTTGAGAGGTTTCCAGGTAAAACCTTCCAAAAGGGTTCAATCATGGGAACCACAAAGATTCTCTTGTTCAGACAATTCACTGAACCATTTCTAGTTATAGACCTATTATTTTTAGGAGTGTATAATCTACCTTTCAGGACACGATGAGAGAGAGAGACAGTCCAAGGAAAAGAGACTTCTGAGAAATGTCTTCTCCTCCCTCCACATGCTGTCTCTAGTTCCAAGGAGGATGGAGTAGCAACTGAAGCTGATCGATGTCAACAAGAAGACTCACATCCCCTACTGGATGTTCATATTTGCCCCATTTCTCTTTTTAAATCTCACTCTTATGGACCCCCATCCCTTGTCCTCTTTGCAGAGTTTCTTCCTTCTGCAGTTCTCACTCGGTTTGACAGCTGGTATTTCTGGGTGGGGTTTCTACAATAAAAAAAAAGAAAGAATGAGAGTAAAACAATGCAAGCTGTCAGCTTACTTCCAGCTATTTTTTCCACCTGTTACAGAAACGGTATAATTTATGAGCATGTAAAGGAGTACACTTTAATTTCCCAGTGTGCTGGGTTTTGAGAACTCTGTTATTATTGAAAACATATTGAAAATTATAGAATTATAGCTCAAATAACTCTGATTGGGGAAGTATGGGTGCTACTGTGTGTTATAACAAAGTGCAGAATATCTTTTAACATATCAGTTAAACTAACCAGTCAGTAAGTTGGCACAAACTTTCCTATCATAGGATTCACACAGGAGGAGACAAAGACAGAAACACAAGCAAATGATGCACAAAGCAGAATTCCTCGAAAATCTGGACTACAGCTTTAATTAACATTCACAGTCAAACAAACGTTTACTGTGGTGCCGCCTGGCTGAATGTGGTCATGAGTGTTTGGACAGCATACATGTGAGCACACACACTAGCAGCCAGAACACCTAGAAGCACTTACATATGGACACACAGCAGCAACACCCCTGACACTTATGTTTCCAATAAATCCAACATTTATCACAGTTTGAATATTTTTCTTTTCAGTATGAAGCAACAGTTCAAAGAAACAGAGGAGAGGAGATGGACATGAAAAAAAGAGCCACTGCCTATTGTTGCTGAAGAATGCCCCTGAGGACCCATTAAGGCATGTTTCCGGGGCCTCCCAGTGATGAGGGCCTCCTTTTCCCCTGTGTGTCCCCCCCACCCATGGGAGCATTGTATGTGTTTGGGCCCCTCACGTGCTCTCCCTTCCCTGCTGTGCCACCCTGCAGAGAGTGTCACACCGGGGAGCAAATCAAAACTTAATTTGATACTAATCCATCTAATTGAGGAGCCAGATCCGAAGGTAGAGGCTGTCTTTGATCTGCTGGAGGGAATGGAGAGGAAAGATTACGGCTGCTTAAGCTACTTAGGTACCATATAGAGAGGGGGGGGGGCTTTTTCCTTCTTCATCCCACTTTTTCTTCTTACTCCTCATTTTTTTCCCCCCCGCTTGATTTTTTTCCTTTGAGGAGGTGGAAGGAGGAGGTGCAAGCCTCTGTCAGCACAATCAGACTGACTGAATTTTGTGAAAGTAGCCTGAAACTCTGCAAGATTCTACTGCTGCAATATGAGTGGATTACATCAGAGAGCATACAATACACCTTGTCATGTTAAAACATCATTAATAACAACACATTCAAGGTTCACCCAGAAGTGGAGCTTATAATCATAACCAACAGCCTTCCTCAACATAGACTTGTATCATATTCACCATCCCTCTTGTAAGACTACTTGTTGTCACATAGACAAAGTTTGGTAGATGTGATGTAATGACACCTGAGCAAGTTCCAGCTTTCAAAGTTTAAAGCTGGTAAAGTTTAAAGGTAGTAAGTAGTCCTTGAGTTTAGAATATTTTGTCACAGATAGAGTTTATATCATGATATATCAATCATTTTTATCACATTTTTGATTAAGATCCCTGTTTTCAGAAGAACTGTAGCCAACATACAGTACCAATCGTTTGGACACAATGCACTGCAATATGTAATGGAAACACGGTTTCTAAATTACTTTAATAAAATCTTTCTTTAGACGGGAGGCATTCACTGATAGCATTTACCTCTTTTTCAGGAAGGACCTGTTCAAACATTTAGACCTCACGGGCTGCCCACAACAACAGTCTGATCTGATTGTCACATAGCATTGAGTTTTGGTATTTCTTGTCTCTGTAGATTACTCTGAAACTCTGAAGTAAAAAAAACTTGAAAGTAAATCAAGATAAACTGTGAATACATTTAGTTGAACATCTAGAAAACTAAAACTAAAAGAAAGAATAGGTTGTGTGGCAAAACATGAGGCCACTGCTAACATACCACTGCGGTTTTTAAGCAGCGGTCTGTTCTCTTGGTCTACACTGCTCTGCTTTTATTTATCAGTATAATGGTTGATGGTAAAGATACCACATTTTTAGTATGTTGCTACTTGGTTACTGGATTGGATGCTATTATTCAAACAATGTCTACATATACATGTATTCATGTGTCCATGCTGTGACTGGGACACACAGAGAAATATATTTGAAATCCAGGTCACACAGTGATGTGTGTGTGATCAATAAGCTCCTGTCAGTGAGCATGAGTCAGCAATCTGAGCAGAGCTTTGCCTCCACCTGAATATCTTGAACTTTCACTGAATGATGACTCAGAATAGATTATATGACAAGTATTGCAGTCTCATGCAAGAGGGGGACTGTAAAGTTTGCAATGAAAGAACACCTCACTCTTAATATCAATCGTATAAAATTTAGGTTTTAGGTACTTTATTTGTCACACATACAGTTGTACAGTGAAATTCAGTGTCTGCATTTAACCCACACTGCCAGGGACCAACTCCATATCAGTGACAGGAGAATGAACTTATCATACATGTTTTTTGACATGTATGATAGGGGGATAGGGGATTTCAATACAAACATAGTCACAGTTACAGTGTGTACCTGGCATGGAGCTTTATCCATGTCATCCATTCTTAGTCAAACCGTCTACACATGGTCTCATGTCCTATCAAGAGTCTTCATCCTGAGATTGCTCAGGTGTTATGACATGAAGAGTGCTGGTGATGGCTCTGGTGAGAGACAGTGGACAGGTGGACAGATGCTGTGTGAAGCAGTATGAATGTCCTGATTGTTGTGTTGAAGCTAATATTAAGCTACTATTTCTTTTCACTGGGTTGTTAGTTGATGCCATGTGTTTTATAGAGTGCAGCTACTGTAGTAATTACTTTATCACAACACAATAAAAACTGATGTATGTCTGCAGCTGTTCCCTGTCAGAATTAGAAATTATGTAGTTTTAGTCTGATATCAGTGGTTTTGACTGAATTGTCAAATTAATTCGGTTTAAAAATTATGCTCACACATGACAGATTAATGTGCGTGTTCTCACGTCCTCATGCGTAAGTTGTGGATATGGTATGTGGTATGTCATGATACAAACTGTAACTGTTCCAGCTGTGCTGTTGAATGACAACATGAATAACTCCAGAATAACAATTTAATGGATATTCATGGACCCCAGAGGATGACTAGTAACTCGATGATCTTCTCTTTGTTTCTCTTGGCCATTGCTAGGTATCTAAAATTTTTGATGGCATTCTTATCTGGATTGTTGTGAAATTTGACATAGATACTGATGGTCCCTAAACGGTGAATCCTACATTTTTTGGGTAGAAAGAGGATTCGTGACACACTGCAGCAGACACGCGTGTTTAAAAAAATATAACAATAAAAGATCCTTTTTAGTGCAGGGCTTACTGTAACAAACACACCTTGAGTGCTCATGTTTAAATGTGGTGGTTGAACTCAGATACTTTTCTGGCAACTGTCTGGCAGGTAAAGAATATTTCCACATAAATAAATATTATAAGAGTGCAGAAATACTCAGAGAACAAACTACAAACTGTCAGTGTCTGACCACTTTTGTTCTTAATTTGGCCTGTGTAAGCAAGTAATGGTCACCAAAATAGACTGTTCATTCTTCCATCACATTGGTGGTTCTTAGTCAACAAGGGTCAACAGTGTTTTTTCCATTCTAGCACTTGGGAAATTCCTGTTGGTTCACCTGGCAAGGGTTACTACTGCTGGTCAGATTGCATTCAGTTTGGTTGGATCATGGTCCCTAGAGGATGATTCCTGATTCTGATGAGTTGTGTTAGCCGTAGTTTTTTTAACCTCCCTCAGATCATAATTTGATCCATGCCTTGCTTCGTGATATCTCAATACTAAAGCTTTGATTCTCCAGAAATGTACTTATGCTCTCCAGAGAATACATTTGTTTTTTGATAATTCACTGACCTTTTCTCTTTTTCCACTTTGAAGCTCAAATTCAAGCTTAAGATAAGATAAGATGTTCCTTTATTAGTCCACAATAGGGAAATTTGCACTCAGTTCTCAAATACAAGTCGGAGATTGTAAAGAAATTAACTGGGTACATTCATGCTCCCTATAGGTTGTAACCAAATTATTCCAGTAAACTTTACATTTTTATCTGTACAACTGAATAGCAAAAAACATGTGTCATTATATACATTTACTCTTGTCTGACTGGAGAAGGTGCTATCTTTACATACCAGTGTGGACTGCCATGAAATTTTGCTCATGATCACCAGGGTATGAAGCCACATTTTCTTTAGGTTGAAATCTTTGGTTTGAGTGAAATACCCTAACAGTGATTGGATGCATGGCCATGAAATTTAGTGCAGAAAATCATGTTTTCAGCAGGATGAATTGTAATAACCTATGACCAAATACCTACAATACACGCTTGCTGATATTCAGTATCTTTAAATATGATTCATTTAAAAGGGTGCAAAAGGAACACTATTATTCGTATCTTATAGCTAGAGGCCACTGCCTTTTAATTTAGACCAGCATTAGCTAAGATACTGGACTTGTTGACCCCTCCTCAGTGATGCATGCATGACAGGAAATGTGTGGCCAAGGGATGCCTGGGCATGAAACCACTTCTTACCATGGGTAGTTCTGGTGACCCTAAGCTAAGCAGCTTAAACTGCAATAGAAGCCAATAGAAACAAAAGAAGACTGATGTACTGTGAACTTGTAACTCCTCCTAATATTGTCCAACGCAAGCACACAGAGAGAGACTTCTCTTATCCAGGGATCCCTGATAGGTGAGCTTCACCCAGACCAGTTTCAATCTCAGTCAATTTGTCCAAAGCAGGAAATTCAAGACTAAAAGAAGACTGATGCAAATCTGATCTGAGATTGAGACAGGCCTGGAAGGTAATGGATTCACAGCTGAGGTTGCACGCACACACACACACACACACACACACACACACACACACACACACACACACACACACACACACACACACACACACTGTTTCTGGGAGGCAACAGGTAATTCAGTCTCTTTAGTTTCATTGCATTCCTCTTGTTCACACAGGGCTGCTGACAATAAAGCTAATGTTCCCATCAGGCAGAAATTAGCTGTGCTGCTCAGCCTGAGTAGAAAGGATATATTCCTCCTCACTGCGGAGTCATTACGTCCTCTCACATACTCCTCACTGCCAACAGTACAACACTGCCCTCTTCTTCAGTGACAGTCTACTGCGATAAGCACTTCTCCTTTGAGTTGAAGGGAAATAGCTTCAATTTATAGAACCGATGAAAAGTTTTGACACACCTTCTCTCAACGATTTTTCTTTATTGTAACTATTTTCTACATTGTAAGAACAATACTAAGGACACCAAAAGTATAAAATAATAATTACGGGAGTTATATAATAAACACACCACAATAAGTTTCATATTTTAGATTCCTCAAAGTAGCCACCTCTTGCTTTGATGACAGCTTTGCAAACTGTTGGCCATATCGTGTACATAATGGTTATATGCTTATATTTACATATCTTTGTTCAGCTTTGTAGTCCTTGTTCTGGCTGTATGTCTAAGTATATCTTAGAACTGTGTGAAAGTCCATTGAGAGCCATCAGAAACTGGAGCCACATTCCTTGTATGTGTACACATATTTCATATTTTGGATGTGAATAATAGCGTAGGTGGAGTTTTGGGGCTTTGAAAGGAACAGGAATGTTTCTCGAGATGGATTCACATGTCATAAGGCTGAAATGATCATTTAGATTTATTAAATCAAAATGAATGAGTATGAAACAACTAGAAATTAGGTTGGATTTGTCAGAGTCATAATGTATGAATCCACCCTGAGGCAGTGAGTTTTTTCCTCAACCACACACACACACACACACACACACACACACACACACACACACACACACACACACACACACACACACACACACACAGATATAGATTTCCCAGGGCTGGCAGGCGTCCCTTGCATAAGCTTTCCTCTCTTATGTATATGCAACATTGGCTTTCACATGACTGCCCTGCATCTACACCCATGTAGATAGATGATTTGCTTTCTGCCAGCACGGGCCACACACTAGGAAACCTGAATATGTGTGCATGTGTGTGTGTGTTTATGTGTGACGCCCTAGCATCAGCCCCTCTTGTCATCCCACTTGACCCATCTTGCCTTTGCTCGCAGTCACAGATGAAAGCGATGATCTTTGTCTGTCTGAGTCTGTCTGTCCAGCAGCTTTGCCTCTGGTCAGTCCACTCAAAGCGGGAGGGGAGAGCCTCTGCCTCTTCAGAGCTGGCAAGACACTCCAGTACTTTTCCATCCTCTTGACAAAAACCCTGGACGAGAGGAGAGAAAGAAAGAGAGAATGAACCAGTGGAGGAGGAGGAGGAAGAGGACAGGGAGGGGGGCGGGGGGGGGGAGACCGAAAAAGAGGGCTGAATAAGCGGAGGAGGAGGAGATCTGCACTTGTTCAATTTTGAACATGCTTGACTCCCTTTGCTTGCCTTCCCTTTCCTTCCCTTTGCTTTTTGTCCTTTTATGATGGTGCAGACGTCTTTATTTGAGCGTTCTTTACATAATTCCCTACGAAAGCTGCCAGACTTGATTCTTCATTGTCCCCGCTCAGTTTTCCCAGACGACACGTAGCACTCCTTTGTGGCAGGGCACACAATATCACACAAACCTGGCCTCTGGACAATGAACAGGCCCTGTGTGTGCAAGTTGTGCCACAGTGGATTAGTACAGAAAGAAAGACAAGAGAGGAACAGAACTGCACAATACAGTAGTTTCCTGTTTAACACTTTTTCTTCCACATATTAAAGAGATTGACAAATGTAAAACTTTATTATTTTAGTTTTATTTAAAAGATTAGTTTTATGTTCAGCACTTGGAGTAGCATTTGATGTATGACTTACTGTATGTTATATAAATGAAATGATTCATTGATTGATTTAAGTATTTACAGTTTCCCCTCAACAATCCTTCCAGTGTGTGGTAACAGCTTTGACAAGCATTTAAATGGAATTAGGTGTCACGTATAAAAAAACGTCATTCGCTTAGTCTGAGAAAAGGCTAGTCTTTGTGTGTGTAATCTGCTACGCTGCTCAGTAATCCCGATGGCAACTGGTAAACATAAATCTGAATCTTCTTCCCAGTGGATTCTGTATGGGAAGGGTAACTTGGAACACACCCAAACAAGTCTTACATAATTCAAAACTTGGGAGGAAAAAAATCCAATGGAGTCATGAGGAGCACACGGAGCACAAGTGCAGTTGGCTCGTACATGCTCTTCAACATTAAATAAACTGTTAAGTGAAAAATCAACTCCCTCAATAAACGCTGGAACATCTATATCCGATGTGATAATTCGATTGAATGTTTTTTATCAGTGATTATCAGCTTCATAGATATGGTTAAGAGGGGGCCTGCTACACCTGCTAGTAGGAGCATATCAACCCATTGGAATAGTAGCGTGGCACCTACCAGTAGGTAATATGCCTCTACATTATGTTACATAATGTAGAGGCATAACTGTTTTATGATGTGAGAACACTGTGATTAAGACTTGGTTAGGTTTAGTCACAAAAAACTACTTGGTTAGGGTTTGGAAAAGATCATGGTTTAGATTAAAGTGGTCACTTAAAATGTAGTTAAACATGGCAATCGTTGCTTATGAATGCAGTACAATGTGTTAATGTGGTAATGTCCTAATGGAGAAGAGTCTCAGACTGTCATCTCTTGCCTGCAACTTCATGTCTTGCTGGCTAACTAGCTTAACTATCCACCTAATCAGCCTCCTACTGAGAAATGAAAAATCATCTTTTTATATTGTTTTATATTGACATCATCTGAACCACGTCACTTGCCTACATCATAATTACTACAGCCACTAGATGGCATCTGTAACTCAAAGGTGATCTCCAAATTACCAAAAGATGACAATGCCCTTCTGAACCTACCAGCAGGTTCAGCAGGCTGCTTCTATGAGAATGATAATGCTCTAGTTGGTGTGAGAACTGGGGACATAATGTCAAAGCTATAACAAAGAAAGGCCAAATTCAACATACATAGCTATTATTTTTGGTTTTTGCAAGGACTGTGTGTGACTCTGCCAATTAAAGTAATAAATGATGCCAAATATGTAAATATATATATATATATATACATATATAATCCTACCAGGGTACAAATGTTGTTCTTCTGAACCAGGACATGAAATTAGAGACAAGCACAAAAACAATGTTTCCTAAAGAAAACGGCATTGTGACTAGCCACAGGCAGCAAAGAATACTCATTGTTGGTGAGGTTAGTTATTAAGCCATTTGATCAAAAAATCAATTCTGCATTTTAGCTGGTGAGGACAGGTTGCTGCGTAGCAATTCAATGAATGAGTCCAGTGCGATTATTACCAACAACAATGTTGAACAAATCTACAAAAATGAAAGCTGAGTTGTAAAAGACATTCTCTCTGTATTGTCTCATGTAGATTTATATGCTCGTTCTGGGACAACAACATCCTCTTTTCTGAGGTGGTGAGCAGTCTTTTTACTGGCCTATAAAATCCAGGCCTTGATACATGTGATCCCTGAACCAGTGTGAAATAAATGCCAGTGAAAAAAGACACTGTCCAGGTGGAGCGATCCTAGGCTCTGGTTTCACACAGGGACCTCACGAGGAGCCTAGACCTTTATACACCGACACACTGTCCTGCTAACCTGTGCCAGATGTCAGGACAGAAAGACAGACAGGAGGAGGTATGGAACCAAAATCACTTCCTTCTTATTCTGCAGGGAGTCCCAAAAACATTAAATAATACCTTTGCACTGGGGACCATCTGGTTAACTGTTTCTTTACCTATTGAATTCATGAACATTTCCCTTATAGAATGGCTTTCTTACACTTATTTTCTTATCCAATCAGTCACTTATATTAACCTAACCCTATTTGATAGATAACTGGAGTTTGATGAACAGGAAGTCTGAATGGTTATTCTTCATGGTTGGTGGTGGGCTGCTGCCAAGATGGAAAATCATGGATGACAGCAGTAAAGCGTAAAGTGTTTAGCTGCTCTTGAGCTCTAGAGATCTTTCATTTCACTGGTTTAACAAAGTAATGTTAACAAAGTGTACACTGTGCAGGCCCACCTTGAGTGGTGTTCCACAGTTAGTATCCAAAAGACTTCTTAAGATGTTATTTAAAAGAAAAATGTTATGCAGATCCTGACTAAGCCAGTCTTAATGAAGTTACCGCTGCTGTGCCACTGCGTAAATGCACACAGCCTCTTTCTCAGTTTGGAGACACACTTATTGTTTCAGCTGCTGTATAATTGTGCAGCCAGCTGTGGACAACAAACAGAAAATCAGTACTGATGTTTTTATGAAAAAAGAGAGTCAAAAGAGAGAGTCAGCCACAAGTTTCTCTGTGCCACCACTATAGATGCCATCCCTTTGCCCAGGGAGAGTGCCTCACAGCAGGACATGCAGAGGATATAATCCATGGCAACTGTGACCTTGTTAAGAAGACGTGCCAGCAGGCTGTTAGGGGAGCATCTATTGTTCAAACTCCACCAGACACATGGCTCAGTATGTCTGGAGCATGGTAACAGACCTCAGCCCTCACGCTTTGCCTTCCTGTATCTGCAGTGCTTTGATGGGAGGGTTTTGGGCCCAGATATGCTGCCAGGGATAGCTTCATGGAGGCATGACCAAAACAACTTTTTCGGCTCCATCTAGGTCTGTCCAGGTCCTCAGCTGCACATTGGTACAGTGAAAAGAAAGTTCTGTCATCCTGGCCAACCGACACGATAAAGCCTTCTGTTCATCCTCTGACAAACCATTTGTGTCCAAGACAATGTCCGGCATGTCATCTTCATCATGGCTTCGACCAAAAGCTTCTCAGTATCTGACTCAGAGGAAGCTTGGTCTGTTGTTCCTATTGGTAGACCTGCATGCAATTTGCGTTAAAGGCTTAAAGGATGAGTTCACATTTTTTCATGTCCTCTTAAAACAATAGCCATATGCTATGTGCATATGACAAAAGGACAAAATCCACAGTCCTCAACATATACTATATATATGAAGATGTACAGGAGATAAAGCCTCAGCTGTCTCATTGGAAACACTAAGTAGGTAGTAGTTTTTAGTAATAAATTCCCTGGTTGGGTTACTGTACTTCTGCTACTGTTCAGCATGGAAACATTGTGCAGGAAAACACAAAGAGGGAATTTTATACTAAAAAGACTAAATTCGAAAGGTAATCCCATAGTTTGATTAAGTCTTGATTGCATCATATTGACTTAAGATGAATGTTGAAATATATTTCAGAACAAGGTCAGAACAAACAGAAGGAATAATTACAGCATGAAAAAGACATTATATCCTAAAGTGGTTTCCATGTCTCAGTTTGCAGTGTATTTACAGTATGTTTCTAAAAGCAGTATATGCCTTGTTAGGATGGTTAATGTCTTTATTTTTCTTGTTTGTAAAGTTGCAATTGGTGTTTTCCAGCCACCAAAACCTTGAAGTCTTAAACAATCACTCTATTGCAATTTTAAAGTGCAAAAACCCTGACTCTTGCACTTTTTATAGCTTTTTATTGACAGTATCCAGTAGTATAGGCTAACATGTTGAAGCAATGAATAGAGGAACTATGGCAAACGATTTCATCCTTCACAAGACGTTTTGCACCTGACAGCTGTGCAACCTGACATCCTGTTGCAGAGTAAATTTATTGATAAAATCCCCCAGGCTGCAGTGCTGTAGTGAGATGACCAGAGAGGTTTGTCTTTGGATGCTGTCACCCTCAGTCTGCAGAGGTTGAGATCAACTAAAACAAAGGTCCACAACACAACAGGAAATAAAGGATATTATTATGCTAGAAAAAAAATGTTGCACAGCTGCACAGAGCTAAAGGCTAAACAGAAGGACAAAGACAGTGTGGGAAAAGGAACTAAGCAGGAAAGTAGAGTAACAGACAGATTGGTGAAAGAAGTGACTGCTGACAGAAACAGATGTAGTCTGGTGAATACAGGGAGGACATAGAGAGCCACAACCATGAAGCAAACCACATCCTCAGAATACAAGGATAAGGATGATGGTCTAAAGAATGTAGAGGTTCATAGACTTTCTACAACAAGCCACTCAAAAGCAGTGTTTGTACCATTGTGGTAAACCTCTGCTAAGGTCAGCTTCAGAATACATTTGTTGAGTCACTGGTAAGACAGCAACAACAAAAACTGCTCCGGCACATACTCCTACAGCAATGACAAAACAAGTTTGTCAGATGACAAAAATGGTTCATACTTTTTCCTGATCTTCAACCACTATGGTTAAGGTTTGGTTAGATTTGGACAACTAACACTACTTGGGTAAGTTTAGGGAAAGGTGGTGGTCATGGTAAAAAGAGTTGACTGTTGGTAAGATATGGGTTGTGAACATCAGTCTCTGGTGTCACACTTTGTACATTTAACCATCCGTCATGACTTCCTTGAGTTTAGCTGCACCATGAGGCCTTGTACAAATCAACGTGATTATGTGAAATGAACCTGGCTCATCCTATAAATAATAAATGAACTAGTGCTTCTCTAGTCTTTTTGACCACTCAAAGCACTTTTACATTACCTGTCTCATTCACCCATTCATCCACGTTCATATACTGATAGCAGGAGCTACCACACAGGGTACCAACCTGCTCATCAGATGGATGTTAACCATTCACACACATTCATTCACCATTGGTGCAGCCATCAGTTGCAAGTCAGGGTTAAGTATCTTGACCAAGGACACATCGAGCTGTGGATTGGAGGAGCCAGGAATCAAACCACATATTTTCTGATTGGTGAACGACCGTCAATTTTGAATTATTATAATTATCCTACAACAAACTGTGTTGGATAATCAAATGTGTGCAAGTGCAGGTTTCTGGTAGATTATGCATTTTGTAATGTAAACAGTGTAACCTCCCTACCACCAAGATGAAGGATACAATTATTATTTTATCATCTGATGTGCCTTGAACTCAAACCAATCTTCTTGGATACTATTTCATTTCAACAATGCTTGTCAGAAAAGCTTAAATACAGTGGGGCAAAAAAGTATTTAGTCAGCCACCAATTGTGCAATTTCTCCCACTTAAAAAGATGAGAGAGGCCTGTAATTTTCATCATAGGTACACTTCAACTATGAGAGACAGAATGGGGAGAAAGAATCCAGGAAATCACATTTTAATGAATTAATTGGTAAATTCCTCGCTAAAATAAGTATTTGGTCACCTACAAACAAGCAAGATTTCTGGCTCTCACAGACCTGTAACTTCTTCTTTAAGAGGCTCCTCTGTCCTCCACTCGTTACCTGTATTGATGACACCTGTTTTAACTTGTTATCAGTATAAAAGACACCTGTCCACAACCTCAAACAGTCACACTCCAAACTCCACTATGGCCAAGACCAAAGAACTGTCAAAGGACACCCAAAACAAAATTGTAGACCTGCACCAGGCTGGGAAGCCTGAATCTGCAATAGGTAAGCAGCTTGGTGTGAAGAAATCAACTGTGGGAGCAATTATTAGAAAATGGAAGACATACAAGACCACTGATAATCTCCCTCGATCTGGGGCTCCACCCAAGATCTCACCTCGTGGGGTCAAAATGATCACAAGAACGGTGAGCAAAAATCCCATAACCACACGGGGGGGGGGGGGGACCTAGTGAATGACCTGCAGAGAGCTGGGACCAAAGTAACGAAGGCTACCATCAGTAACACACTACGCTGCCAGGGACTCAAATCCTGCAGTGCCAGACGTGTCCCCCTGCTTAAGCCAGTACATGTCCAGGCCCGTCTGAAGTTTGCTAGAGAGCATTTGGATGATCCAGAAGAGGATTGGGAGAAAGTCATATGGTCAGATGAAACCAAAATAGAACTTTTTGGTAAAAACTCAACTTGTTGTGTTTGGAGGAGAAAGAATGCTGAGTTGCATCCAAAGAACACCATACCTACTGTGAAGCATGGGGGTGGAAACATCATGCTTTGGGGCTGTTTTTCTGCAAGGGGACCAGGACGACTGATCCGTGTAAAGGAAAGAATGAGCGGGGCCATGTATCATGAGATTTTGAGTGAAAACCTCCCATCAGCAAGGGCATTGAAGATGAAACGTGGCTGGGTCTTTCAGCATGACAATGATCCAAACACACCACCCGCGCAACGAAGGAGTGGCTTTGTAAGAAGCATTTCAAGGTCCTGGAGTGGCCTAGCTAGTCTCCAGATCTCAACCCCATAGAAAATCTTTGGAGGGAGTTGAAAGTCTGTGTTGCCCAGCGACAGCCCCAAAACATCACTGCTCTAGAGGAGATCTGCATGGAGAAATGGGCCAAAATACCAGCAACAGTGTGTGAAAACCTTGTGAAGACTTACAGAAAACGTTTGACCTCTGTCACTGCCAACAAAGGGTATATAACAAAGTATTGAGATGAACTTTTTTTATTGACCAAATACTTATTTTCCACCATAATTTGCAAATAGATTCTTTAAAAATCAGACAATGTGATTTTCTGGATTTTTTTTTTTTTTTTCTCTCATTTTGTCTCATGGTTGAGATATACCTATGATGAAAATTACAGGCTTGTGGGAGAACTTGCACAATTGATGGCTGACTAAATACTTTTTTGCCCCACTGTATACTATTGATTATCTGACAAAACAATCCCAACTCAAGGTTCTCTTACTAGCCTTTTCCGGAGCTTACAGCTATATCACATGGTCATGTGTTCCATTTATACATGCTTTTGAATGGCATGAAGCTGCAAAAGGCCAGTTGATATTCTGTGCTGGGTGTCTACATTTTGAGAGACTCTCCTAGAAAATAAAAATGACAGCATCAGTTGTTTCAGTAAATGCCAAAAGATGCACAAAAAAGGTCAGCTGACAGGTCATCAAAACATCAGATTTCAACACAGGAGTATACTGTTCACATTCTTTCCTAACATTAACCTAGTGACTGTAACCATGACAACTGAGGTCCCATAACCATAACTAAGTCATTTTCAAGCAAACCATAATCTTTCCCCAGACATAACAAAGTTGTTTTTGTGTCTTGTCTTTGAATCTAACCAAACCTTAACTTTGGTGTTGTCAACCCATAACACAGTGAACAGTTTTGAAAGGCAAGGACACATGATGTCATAGTGTCAGAAAAAGCTCATACAGCATCTGCCATTTTGGAGAGCAAAAACAAACAATATCTTTGAGTGTTTAGTTTAGAGGACTTGTATTCGAAATATTTTCATTCCAGGCTTCTTCTTTTTTTCATTCAAAAGGATTCAGTGTTTAATCAGAGACTTAGTCCTGTTTTGGTGGAAAAGCTCCTGAAAAGCAGTACGGGAAATGCTCTGCTCAAATCTATGAAAACAGTAATAAAACACCTCGATATGATTCTGACACTAAATGTTTTACTAGAATAATTTCAGTTTAATATAATGTGTAATGTAATGTGATCAATGTAATGTGATAAATTAAACCATCACATATCCTGGGTTGAAAACTCACCAAATCAGCCACAGTGCTACAGAATGACACATATTATCCAGATCAGACATTATTTTAATGCAAACAAAAGGCAGAGAATGTGTGGTTATGTCAACAGATTCTTAAGACATCTGACATCAATCCACACTACTCTCAAATGCATTTGCATACAATAATTTAATCACTTTATAACTTTATAAATAAAACCAGACACATTGGCTTAGTTGACTCTATTTTGTGGCGAGACAAGTAAAGCTGAGTGATACTGCAGCCAAACCCTGAATAATTGCCTGGGAATCAAGACAGCATATAAACCTCACGTTCAAACTGCTGCTTTTTGTTCTTGATTCCCCCGACTCTTGTTTTCACACCGACAAGGGTTTAACTTTATATATATATACACACACACACACACACAAACACGCACATATACATACATATGAATGTATATACTCAGCATTTCAAACAATGTATCCAATCATGTTGTGACTTCAGTGTAATTTCTCTTTCTGCTATCTGATGATAATGATGATGATAATCTTGATTTCAGAACTCCAGGTATTTCTGCTATGTTCCTGCAGTTTCTCTCCTTTTCCCTTTTGTTTAGATATATTTGGAGTCGTAAAGCTTCAGCTTTTTGCCTAAAGAGTATGCACAATAAAACATTTTTTTACGATGCACACAAAATCACATATGTCTATGTTGGCATTTGTTATTAAAAACGGTTGATTTTCCCAACAATCCACACTGTGTGTAAAAACGGCTTCTGTTGGGTGGCTGTGGCTCAGGAGGCAGATTAGGTCTGGGTGGCACTGAAGGTGTGTGCAGTTAACACCAACTGTCTAAAGATGCTAATAACTCCACCATAATCGAATGTGGCAATTAGCGCTGGTCTTTGTGAATTACACGTTTTTTGCAACAAGGTTTATTTGCATAGAAAGGAGACAATGTTGTGCCAAAATGCATGAATATTATTCAATTTACATACATGTAAATGGAACAGCATACCATGAAACTATTTACTTTGCAGCACAAAGTAAATAGTTTGTGATCAATTTCACCATGTGTGAGTGCTTTGTGAATTACACGCCAGTTTTTTGTATCATTGGCACTGGTTTAGTGGCCGCAAAAGCCATGCAATCCTGTAGTGGATTTGGCCATAATTTAACTTTATCAAAATGTAACAATGTTGATGAAAAAAGATGAGAATGTAGCTAAAGAATAAAATAAAATAAAATCTGTCTTATTCCCATTGACAAAAATACTCCAGACACACAGGAATCATAGCCTGAGGAGCAGCAGCATCAGTGACTGCTCCGTCTGTGTGTCTACTCTGGAGGCATTCAGGTACAGTGCTGAATGTAGGTCACCCATGTGTTGGAAGCACTCAGAGCCAAATACAAAATGACAGTAGTTACATGCATAAAACTTGACTCCAGGTCATGTTTATATGTATACAGACGTCACTACCCAGCCCGTGTAGCCTGTGTATTGATTCAAACAACCATGTATAATATCATTTTTCCTTTTCACAATTGTTGTTATTGTAGAAAACCATGCCTTGTTTAACCTCTAATATTGATGCCTCATGGACTGTTCTCTTTTCTTGTTAATACTGACCTCAGATATATTTATTTTATTGGATTTTTGAGCCAAGCTCTCACTGTTGCTTGTTGCCTGCATCATTGACCATAAAATTGCCAAAAGTATCACTACCATATAGCTCAACCAACATCAGTAACAACATCAGACTTGAAGAATAAATAGAAACACCTGCATTGTTCAAGTCCTACAACAAAGCAAAATGAGTTGTCTGTCATTGGCTTCCATGTGGCCCATACAGTGTGAGCATTTCTCTGATCAGCCTCTACCCAGCTGACACCTGACGTTAATGCGGCTTTAGAACAACGTTGTATCCAACATCATGATATAGATTTGAAAATTGGGTTTACATTACAACCGTTAAAATGTTGGCTTGACATCAAGATCCAACAATGTTGTCAATATAACGTTTAAACAACGTTGGGTCTAGGTTATTTACCTTATAACTGAATGTTAGAAATGTACATGTATTTTACGTAAAGAGGTAAGGTTGACTAGATGTTGGATATTGGTTGCCACAACTTAAAACCAACTAAATATCAACGTCAGGTTGACGTTAATATTTTTATGTGAAACTGACATCAGCTTTAGACATTGTCTCAACATTGGCTTTTAGTTGTCTGACATTGCAACCGATATCCAACCAAGGACCAACGTTAATACAACGTCCTGTGTCAGCTGGGATACGGTTCAGGTTAGGAGAAAGGTTAGTCATAGTTAAAAAAAACACCACTAATTATACTATTAGATGACGTGTGAAGGTAATGGATGACTGAAAAACACAGCTGAGTATAGACACTGTGAAATGTCTCCACTGAAAGTACTCCCATGTTTGATTGCAAAGCATCATCCTCTGGTTAGTGTCAAGGATGAGTTTCTATCTCTAACCCCCACTGACAGCTGAAAACCACTGCTGCACTTCATGAACCTGAGTGAGCCACCACAGGGTGAGAGCAGGGGATTGATGCACGTACTGGAAGCCAAGAAAGCGGCAGATCAAAGGTTTCCCTCTGAAGAGAATGAAAGCAGACACTGGTATGTCAGTTCTGTCTGCAATTTTATCCTGAGAAAGGGTTCAAACGCTTTCCCTCTGTCACTTTTTGATTTCATTCAGTTTCACAAAACACAACCGATTTAAAGTGAATCACCAGGAAATGAATATTTCTCACTGTAGGAGGTTTTGAAAATAGTAAAGACTCCATGAGAAACTGGGAAAGGTAATACAAATAATACAGAGAATATACCGTATTTTTCTTACCAAGGTCTCTGATACACAGTATGCACACATCTGTATAAACTGAGGAAGTCATTATTAAAAATATCAAATCACCTGAGGTAAATTGTGTATATGTATTGGTGGAACTGCTTATACTATAGTTAAGACTCCAGCAGCACTTGTAGTATAAAGCACACATTTATTATGAGACCAATGTGTTTATCAGGCTCAGTGTACAACACAAAGAACATTTACATAAGGTTGGTGTGAAATATTTACAAAGCTTAAAAAATAGATAGATAGATAGATAGATAGATAGATAGATAGATAGATAGATAGATAGATAGATAGATAGATAGATAGATAGAAAACTTTGTTTAGCATACCCATCCCAGCAGCATACATGAAATTAATAATTGTTCTCATCCACCATATATACAATATTTATTTATATAGCGCCAAATCACCACAAAAGTCATCTTAAGGCACTCACATCTCTTCTTCTCACTCAGGAAGCTGAAAATTTCTAAGTATATCCTGGGATAGAAACTATAATTCAGTATGAGCTATATCTATGTTATTTTGACTTTCCCTAAAATATTTGGTCTAATAAATAATATATACCATGTATAATATCAATAGATGCAGGCAGAAAAAAATGATAACTAAAATAAACACATCAGTACACAGTATACAGTATATACATTGTGCAGGTTTTAATTAATATTTCAATGTTTGTCAAGCAATTTCAGGGAAGATACAAAGCGCTTTCTAATTTTTCTAATTCACAAATATTGTGAAAAACTCCTGCAAAAAATGCAGGAATTCAACCTATTCATTTTTGGAATGCCATGATTGCTCAACCCTACATGGACTGAGTTCTATTGTATACACTGGATGAGATGAGATTGACAATAGAGGTACATGAATTTTATGTCTCCTAAATGTTTCATCCTATTTGGTGGTTATTTTTCAGTGCTGATGCTTAACTAGATTGCCCTTTATGAGCAAATTTGCATTCAGCAGTTTCATAAATGCAAATATTTGTAAATATACTGATTGATATTCTTGGAACACTACTCCACCAGATTTCAGCTTTAGATATAAGAAAATATTTATCAATAAAAAAGTGGCTAGCAACTGAGCAAACTGAGTGGACACCAGCAAATGAACTAGCATGAGATCAGTTGGTAGAATATATCCTCTGATGTAACTGTTCAGTGAGGTGTGCTGGGACCATCAGGTGTTTCAAATATTACATTTGGTGTAACGCTCAGTGATCCAGCTGTGGTTGATCAGGTCACAGCTTGTGTTCCAGTAACATTTGCTTCTGGCAGTCGCTCTCCTCTCCTCATACAGAGGCATCATGCAGATGTTCTGCTGCCTCTGTGATGTTCGCCATGGCTATGCGTGAAGTTCAGCTGGCTCAAAGCTTTGTAGAGTGATTGCCCCACAACTCCTCTGCATCCAACTTCAATGAGCATGCACCTTGCTTTCCAGCCCTGCTTCTGGCGGTCGATGACCAGTTCTTCATATTTAGCCCTCCTCTCATGAGCTTCCCTCAGAAGATCCTCTCACAGCACTGTATGTTCCAATAAGGTGTTGGTATTAGTAGCCTAGGAGACCATGTCTGGCTTCATGTCCACTGATAACTGCCAGTCTTATGCAGTTGCCAGGATCCCTGATGATTTCTTTGCTCCTGCCTGTGTGCTCATCAGTGTGGAGTGGCATGCTTGTTTGCAGCTGCTGATTCTGATGCTGATGCCCTTTGTAATTGGTTTCAAGCATAAGAGACATCTCCTAGTGTAATCAGACAGGAGCTCAGAATGCCCCAGTACTCCTCTTACTGGGCACAGTGGGCAGACTGGGGACTAAACTTTGCCCCAGCTGAAGAGGTTGGAAGGACTAAGCAGGACAATTGTACCACCTGAATCAGGAACTTAGTGTGGTGTGGTTCTGCCTGCCAGACATATGTCCATGAGAGTTTCTGATCCATGGCCTCATCCAGCCTTGTCCAGGTCCCCTGCTGGCTCATACTTGTAGCTCTGCAGGTCATCTCATCCTCCACTGTAGCTCTCACTTCATCCTGAACAAGCCTCTGTCTCTACCTCCCATGGTCTTGTCATATTGAAGAGTTGGGAACATTCCCATGCCTTCTCTTCCTCAGATCACTACTCCCATCAAGATACTGTGGATCTGAAAGGTAAGCTAAAGGTAAACTGTGTGCAGTAAAGTGTGCAACTTGTACTAAATAGTAGTTCAAAAGTTGACATAAAAGTATCAGCACAGCAAACGAATCCTGTATAATTTGAAGTGTATCTTTATTATGTACAAAGGTAAACTTAATGTATCAGTGTGAAAGTGTGCAAAAAGCATTTAACTGGAATATCAAAATTATAGGTACAAGCTCACTATAAGTGTATCCTTAGTATGTACTGTATAGGCAAACTAAAGGTATACTCACTGCACAATACACTCTATATACTCTATATAGTATAAAAAGTGAACTTTATTCTGTCTTACAGTGTGCAAAAAGTCTGAACATAGTATGTCACAAGTACGAACTTTCCCTAAACCACACCTTTCCAAAATGTATCACATCTACAAACGAAATGTGAACTTCTCATTATTAGGACTCATATTGTTTTGGTAAGGGTTGTCATAGCAGGAGAAGCACATGTGTTACTAATATCATTAATGACAGCTCTATTATTGCAATGTAACAATGTGTTTGACCATAAAAAAGCTGTGTGTTTATTTTGGATTCATTTGATTTCTGAATATGATGATCAGCAGTAGTGTCATTAGACAGTCTGAAGCTCAGCAGAGACAGCCCGGTCTGAATCAAGCTGAAGGGAAAAAGTGGAAGTGGAAGGCTGTGTGTGTGTTTGTGTGTGTGTGTGTGTCGGGGGGGGGGGGGGGGGGGGCTCAGCTGTGTGGTGCAGGAAGCCAGCTGCAGCTGGACTACAGCATGCACCAACCTGCACTCACTTTCACACAATGATACATGGGTGTGTACACAGCCCTGCTGTCTGCAGGTCTGTCACGCACTAACCCACACAGGCATATACACACTGAGACACACATGCACACACGCACGTACACACAAACACACTCACACACACAAGTCCAAGCTGTGCCAGGTTCCAGTGTTCACTGTCATCACCCCAACCCTCCTTTGATTGACATTCAGCAACAGAAAGGCTCCTATACTACAAACACAGTCTGTTTGTCTGTCAGACCTCCAATAATTCATTGTCTGTGATTTTTAGAATCAGCAGAGTGTACAGGTCTGCAGGAGCTATCAGAGATACTAATTGGTGTGCTCCACTACAGCATGCATATTTTAGAATGATTACAAACTGTAGGTTCTTTTGAGTGCTTGGCTGACCGTGAATATTTTCTCTCTGTGGAACTATTGGATTAGAGCAGGGGTGCATTTAGGGCCCTCGGCAAGCTCAGTCATGTGGCCTTCTTCGCATTTTATTTGTGTTGGTATTGGTTGTGGTAGACTAAGTACTTCAATCTTTAAAATAAAATCACACTAACAAGTCTTCATCTGTTGATCACAGATTCTTCTCTAATCTCATTATAGATTAAACTAACCAACAGTCACATGTGCAATAGTTCAAACTTTATACAAGTGAAACTTTAAATGTATGACTTTGACTTATTGTGACTTTAAAGATCTGAACACTTTCTCTTGTTGACACTCTCTTTTCATTAAATGCAGTTTTTTTCTTATTTTATGATCATTCTCTTTGTCTTCATGAGGGTTTAGGGTCACGTCCAATTTTATTCTCCATCTATATGTATCCACTTGGCCAAATCATCCAATGACACAACGTTTCTGTCCATTGCTACGCAGACGACACACAGTTATACCTTCTCCTGAGACCCAGTGATTCAAGAAGCCGAGTCAATTCAACAACTCAGAAATGATATTATTCAGTCCACAAATGCAAAAAAAACGTGTCAATCTCAGTTCCCTGGACAGTGGGCGCGCGGTGAGCAACACCTTTGTGTGATTGGCGTTGTAAGGACGGACGGACGGACGCCACACTCGACCAAACAACAAAACATGGAAACCGAAGCAGGTAGCAGCAGTGCAAAACCAGCGCCTTCAACTTTAAAAGCAGACATTTGAAGTATGCTTTTAAAATCATGAATTATTTATGTATTTCTACTTATTACTGAATCGATATCGAAGAATTTAAATCAATATCGAATCAAAACTATATCGAATCGAATTGTGACCTAAAGAATCGAAATCGTATCGAATCGTGAGGTTCTTAACAATACCCAGCCCTAGTAGCAGGAGAGATGTCTCCTCCTCTGCTAGGGTAATTGGGTTTGTCCCTCTTGCTCTTTGCCTGAGAGGCACACCCACTTCTTGGAATCCTCACTTCCTTCCGCTCCACCCGACCAGTCGCACATTGTCGGTGTGATGCTGATTCCTCCCCTGTATTGCTGCGGCCGCTCGTTTACCAGCTGGAAGAGCTCCACCTTCTCCTCCACAGGTGTAGAGAAGCTGTTTAGTCAGCTATGCTAAGCTAACCTCAGACCCCTGCTGCTTCACCTGGTGTTGGTACATCGCTTTCTGTGCTGCAGGGCTGCTCCACCCACTGCCCTTGCTCACTACGCCGGCTCTGTCCATGCCGGGGTTTCTGATGCTTCTTTCCTTGACGGTTATTGGGCTTACACTCTGGAGCAGGTGTGGGTCTTGATTATTTAATTATTATGGGGTTAATTGAATTAGTTTATGTTATGTGTCGACAGACTGTGTGGGAAAGATGCCTTTTGATAAAAACGACAAGCGGAGTTGCTGGTGAACATTTGCTAGTTTATTTGCAGCACGTAGGAAAACACATCTCCTTTTGAGCAGCTCTTAGTTAACACTGGCTATATGCTGTTAGCGCCCTCTAACGGGGGAAACAGGTCATAACCCCCGTGACCTCAGAACAACAGGGGCAGGACAGTCAGTTTTACATTTGTTATACATTTAACTTCATTTATTTGATTAATTTTGTGTTTTGATTTGTTTACTTTCCCTTATTTCATTTGGTTATAGTTTATGGTTTATTTTGCATGAGTTGCCTTATGTAAATTGCATAATTTTTACAATTTATATATACATTTTGTTCAGTTTATTATTGAGTTGAAGTTGGTTAATTTATTGTTTTAGCTCATGTTCTGTGTTTTATGGTTTATTTAGCTCTAGCTCTATCATAATCTTGCTTATTTATGCTAGCTGATATTGTTGTTTTAAACTTTAATTTTAATCAAGTTAAGTGTTTTCGGCTGCCAATCATATTTCTTTTGTTTATTTTGTGTTCATTTGTGCTTTGGTTTCTGGATTTTTGTTCTTATCCTTTTCAGTTGCAAAGAGCTGCAGGTGGTCCTGATGTCCGGCTGGTGGTTTCCCCTTTTCTTGTGTGTGTGCCGTGCAACCCCTCGTTCCTTTGATTTTCATGTGTGTTTGGGGTGATTTATGTTTTTCCTGGGATTTCACACACCTCCTCTCTGACTCACGTCACTCCACTGCTAAGCCTCAGCAATGGTCTCCTCAGCTTGCTCAATGTGATTGGTATTTTTATGTTCTTAAAGAATGTTGAAGTTATCTCATAAATACATTTTGTTAAACTGAAACGACATCTTGTGTTTTTCTTATTTAGCAAAACAACGCCTTTTGGGTTGTTTATTGCAACATCTGATCATAACTAGGATGAAACTCCCTAGGTGGCGTAGTTCTTCCTTTGGTGACCTGGGGTAATTAAAGTAAATATTCAACTTTGTACCTCTCGTCCACCGCTCACCACCCTTACACTTGCCTCACACACATCAAAAAAGTTGTCCAGTCCAGTTATCTCTAATTGAGAACAATCTGTAAACTCAAGCTAGTGCTCTCCCACTCTGGCCTGGAAAAACATATTCATGCTTTCATTTTCTCTCATCTAGATTACTGTAAACTCCTTCCTTTCCAGCTTAACACAAAAATCACTCTCTCGCCTGTAACTAGTTCAGAATGCAGTAATTAGGCTTCTTACCGGTTACATCACTTTAATCCTGGCTTCTTTCTGCTGGCTCCCTGTTTGTTTTAGAATTGGTTTTAAGATTTTACTGATCACTTTTAAAGCATGTCTGGGTCTGGGTCCAAGCTACATACCAGAAATGTTGGTGGGGCTGAAATCTAAATGTAAATTGTAAATGGACTATACTTATACAGTACAGCACTTTTCTAGTCTCTTTGACCACTCAAAGTGCTTTAACACTACATGACACATTCATCTATTCACACACATTCATACACTGATGACAGGAGCTACCACACAGGGTACCAACCTGCTCATCAGATGGAGACTAACAGTCCATTGAGAGTAAGGGGCGTGATTTGGGCAGTCAGCTGCAGGAAAAAGAGGCTGGGCAGAGCACCAGGTGAGTTGACAAATCAACCTGTCTCTGCAGCAGTGGCTGGACTGTGTGAGGTGACACACAGAAAGAGGAGGTGCAGTGCAGCTAAAAGGTCTGTCTTTTTTGTTTTATTTCATTTTTTATTTTCATAATCTCCTGACTATATTTCATTTTCTTCTACTTTCATCTTGTTAATGTTGGCCTTGTTACTGCTCTCTGTATTGTATTGCCTTTGCTTTGTCTGTGAAAGCACTTTGTAAACTCTTTTTAAAAAGTATAAATAAAGTTATTATTATTATTACAATCATTATTAGGGCCCGAGCACTGACCAGCGTGAAGCCCTCCTGTAACTGTAAACAGACATGCATGGGGGGGGGGGGGGGGGGCGTTCACCACTGCTTGCAGCTTTAATTATTATTATTATTATTATTATTATTATTATAAAGAAGGGCCAGTGCTCCCATCATCATCTAACAAGTGACTCATGAATGACTGATTGTGCTGGTTGCATGGGGAATGATAGCAAATACAATAATTTCATTACTTTCCCTTCTAGTTTTTTCTTCTAAAATGTGCTGTGTGCTAACTGTTTCACTGTTTGATGAGTTGAGAGCTGCTGTTTTCAACATTCACCATTTAGCTCAGGCAGTTTAAAATATGAGTGCTAAATCAATTAGCAAAATTTTGGTCAAATCAAATTCTTCCAAAGCACATTCATGTGAAACGTCTTTGGGATTAAAGTCTTCAAAGCCTTTACTCTCTGGAGGCTCCGTAATAGTCCCACATTAACGTCTCCATCGCCATATTTCATTGTACTTCTCCAGCAGTGTTTGTATTTTGTGGTGTGATTTGTCTGTCTCAGTTAGAGCAGCTCTTATGGCAGGCAGCCTGTTGTACAGATGTTCTTAGACTAAACACTAGGAAGTTTTTAGAGAAGAGGCAGTCTAATGGGCGAGGTCACACAGTTTGGCGCTGCTATGGTGTAAGATGGCCAACAACTAAAGCTGTTGGATGCACTAGAAGAATTTTAAAATGTTTCACACACTTAACAAGAGAATCTACTGTTGCATCAAGAACAGGTTATTATAGGGCAAAAATGTTATGTTTAAATTCCAGTTCAGTAAATTCCAGCAAATAGGAATAAATGATTCTCTAGACCTTAGTTAGGGTTGAGACATTTTATTTTAATTAAAGAACCAGGATGGCTCTTCTGGCACTGGACAAGGAGATTTTTTTGTTTCAATGCATGTCTCCCGCTGCCCCTCTTCCTCTCTGTGATATTATTATGAGATCCAGATGTTGGGGATTGGGATTGGGGCTTGGGGCTGAGGTTGGTGCTGTGGCTTGGGTTGAGACTTGGGGCAGCTGTGGCGTCAGAGGTAAGATTAACCATGAGATGAGAATCATTGTTAGTCACTATTTCATCACAGATCTCATTTGCACTGCACGCAATGTCATTTCCCCTGATCCTGTACGTAGACAGTACAACACATAAACTGTAAATCCTTTTTCTGAGAACAAGCATGCCGAATATAGGCAATAATGTCACAGATGGGAAAGCTGATTTTTTTAAAGCATCATTTAATGGGACTGAAAGCTGAGAACACATCAAAAGATTATTAACAGCAAAGACATCCACATGTAATGATTTCTACCAACATACACAGATGTTGGAGGTCTTGATGTTGGTGTACATATACAGCAACTGAGTTAATACTGAATATATCACGACTGTGATTTGAGTTTGAGTGGAAAGGCAATGAAACTGAGGAAAAGCACCAAACTTCTCTATTGATTACACCAGCTTCCAGTTGTAGCTTGAGGCAGAGAGGCAGATAAGAAAACAACTGTTGTATAGCTGTTCCATCTCTCCATCTCCTGTGGTTGCTGCTCATCTCTCACAAACACCTGCTGTCTCCTGTGTCAAAAGTACAGAGATGAACAGAACAGACATTCATGATTCTAAGACAAGGTGAGGAAAAATACTGGATGGATTGCCACCCTCATGATGAATGGTGTATCTCTTTATCTAGCACTAGCATCTGTTCAAAAATGAAATCTTTACCAATACTTTGGTTCATGACTGAATACCTGATAAACTACTGACATTCTCATCAGCATCAGCATCAGCTTTACTTACATACTCAATTAAGATGGTGATGGTTAACATATTCATTTTAAGCATTTTAGCAGAATAACCTTAGAATCTATCTAAGCTGCTCTGCCGCCTGAATACAGCTTCACAGAGCTGCATGCATTGCTGTGTAGACTCATTACTTCCTGAGGTTTTCCAGAACTGCCAAAATATACCAACCTGTGTTTTATGCAAACTCTAAGAGTCATATTACCTCATTAGTGTAAGCTTCTGTCACAGCCTCACTTTATTTAGACTGACGACGCAGCTAGTGCACTTTTAAATCTAACTGTGTCGTTGGTTTCTTGCTGTTTTTACCAATATGTTTCACATTTTGTTTGTCCTCCAGCAATAAATAAGTACCTTACGGTAAATGACACAGTAAATGACGCATTGTCGACCATAATCGACCACGTCCGTTGACCTTTCCACGTGGAGGCTGCAGCGGGGTGGAGCACTTGTTCCAGGCTGGTTTCTCTCTCCACAGCTGTCTGGGACCCTGCAGACATGAAGGAGGAGGCTTGTGATGAGCTCACATTCGCATGGAGAGTGCAGGGTGTGCACAGGGCCTTTGATGTGTCTTAATGCAGCAGGGCTGTGTAGGCAGGGAGGCACACATGGCAGACTGATGGCGAGGCGTGTTAGACGTTGCATGAGATTTTTCGAACCAGAAGCCCTCTCTCTCTTTCTCTCTCTCTCTCTTTCTCTCTCTCAAATTGTGTCCTCTCTCACTCCATTCATTGATGTATTTTTTTCAACCTTGTTTTCCATTGTCTCTTTTTCCCACAGTCATCAGACCCATAAATCTTTATCTTTGTCTTACATCTTCAACACCGCAGTAGTGTCTGCAGTTGCATGTGTGCACTACATACCTCTGAGTGCAATGCAGTGCTGTGATGATATGCAGATGTTACTGTTTCCCTGTTTAAGGGAAGAGGTTCTTATTTAGTGATTCATCATGGTTCAACAGTATATTACAATGATAAATATATTAAAAACAAATGATCTGAAGGTTGATCTGGATATCAAAATTTTTTTTTTTTTTTTGAACAATTTTAAAAAGAAGTTTCTGTGGAGGTCAGCAAGAAGGCTGTGTGAACTGTAATTTAAGAGAAGCAGTCCTATCTTTATGTGCTTCATTCAAGGCAACTGCTATAATGTATAGTATCTGTTTTTCATTCAATCAAATCCTGAAATATGTAGTGTGGACTTCACCTTTATGAATGACATCATAAAAAATATGAATAACAATAAAATATACAATCACCATCATCTTTGATCTAATTTACCTTCTTCCCCTCTTACTCAGCCAGTCATTTCTTCCTTTCTTCTTTCTTCTTCTATCAGGCTCCTGACCCTCCAATGAGAGTATCCATATTGGGATTTTCCTCCCTTCACAAACTCCTGCTGTAGATCAAACCACCACAGCTGGAGGCCTCAACCATGTGGAGTAAAAAAAAAAAAAAAAGGAAAAAAGAAGAGGTGTGAGTCTCATTCTGTATCAGTAGATACATTCTTGTAGTAGATTTCCAAAGCTTTGAAGTATAGTTTCCTACATTTTCACACACACACACACACACACACATACATACATATAGTGTCATGACCGATTTACTATCATTTCCTCCAGTCTCGCTGAGCCTCCCAGAGCAGTTGTATGGCTGAGCAGACAGCAGAGGAGTTGTAAGGATATAGAGCCATGTGTAAAGCTTGGGTGTCACACAAAGTTAACCACAGTCTAATTAGCGTCTTTAGTGGAATTTTACTGGCTTCCTAAAGAGCCAAGCTGACAGGTCCAGACCAGACGAGCCAGAAAAGAACTTCCGGACAACAGAGCCTTTTTAACAAGCGTCTTTTTTTTTCTTTTCTTTTTTGATGCTGTATAACACCCAGTGTGCGTAACTTCCTTTTTTTGCAGAAAGGCACCATATATGATGCTTCACCAGCCTGCCAGACACTCACTAATGGCAAACTGCTGGCTGACCACCATCTGATGCACTGCCATCAGCGTCACCCAACGAGCTCAGGTAAACACACACCAGGACTGGGCTGTACACAGTAACCACGACAACGTGAAACACACGCATAATCCGACATGCCGTCAGAAACAGTTGAGTTAGCTATCGCTGATGTCACATCCCGCAGCCTGTGTCACGTTGACCTTTCAAAGTATGTTTGTGCGTAAGAGATGGGTGGAGGTAGTGGCGTGGTGAGGGATTGGATGATGTTGTGAAAAAATAAAGAGGAAGAGGAAGAGGATATGTCTCAGCTGAGTGTGCTGCAACACATAAAAAGTAAGTTATCGACCCATGCTGTGTTGTTCACAGTTTGTTACAGTCTGTTTAACCTCAGGGGGCAATAAATTAGATTTGGAGGTTTAAAAAAATAAATAAATAACAGCAATCTGCAGTACAGAGTGATTCATCACGCAAATCTCACGTGACGTTGGAACAGCAGCTGACCACAATCCAAATCACTTTAGGGACTGAAGTCAACGCTGAGCTTTGAGAAGGGGTCCGCATGATTGAACATTCATATCAAAACAACCTTTCCACTGGAACAGGAGAAAAGTGGGGCACCTGCATTTGTTACACCAATAAAATATGATGTGCTCATATGAAGTTAGACTGAGGCGCAATTGTTTGACATCAGAAGTCAGATTTTGAACTCTTATTTATCAAGTTTTGAGAATTACATGTGAGAACCGCCTTAAAAGTCAGCAAGGAGAGATAAAGTTCTAATGTGAAAGAGGAATAACGAATCAGACTTAAGGGCTTAAAATGCATCTGCCTCAATATATTTCTTGTGTGGTTAACTGTTTGTTCTACTGTTGGTAGAGGAGACATATCAGGGGAAATAGAAACTGGAGGAATATAGTGTAAAAATTATGTATGAAAAGAGTGTAAACAAAATGAATGAAAATTGGCATAACATACTGACAAAAAAAGAAAAAAGCACCAGCTGCAACTAATAGGTCATAAAACTAGGAGGGGTGGGAGGAGGGGGGTATGTACATACAAAGGACATGTTCCACTGACACATTCCCATTTTATTTGAAGTTATAAAGCAATAAGCAATAGCTCACAAAAAGCAAGTTCCATTTTTTCCTCACTTTGACATTTGTCCTGGAAAATCTATTGAACTAAAGTTTCAATCTAGACATCTGACTTCAACACATTACACACACATCAGGAGCACTATATAAAGACAAGCTTAGAAGAATAAATGTAATATTCTGTAATATTGGTGTGAACCTTTCCTGACTCCTGTGTGACACCAGTTTCACCCTTCCCCTTCTATAACTATCATTCCTCTTTTTCTGTTTCATCATATGAATAAAAAGAAAATATCATATTTTCTCATATATTGATACAACTCCTTTTGCTTGCACAAGAATAGGCACATGATCTGTTAATTTAAGAGAAAACAATGCTATTACAACATAAAAAGGTCATAGGTCATACAATTGGTGATCATATGATAACTTCAGTTCCATAGGTGTTTAACAAGCATGTTATATATATTCATACTGTAGAGATCAGTTGGTTAGAAGTCTGCTACAACTTCCCTTCTCAACTTTATTTTCTTAACTGGACAGTGAAATCAGAGAGGAACAGAGAAGTGCAATCAGTGTGCAATCACCTTCAGTCAGAAACCTGAGCATGAACCATGAAGCTGCTTCCTGTCAGGTTAAAAACTGCC